>NC_056722.1:1817392-1822392 GCF_018831695.1 Puntigrus tetrazona | reverse complement strand
CCTCCAACAGTGTTTCAGGACTCTGAATATCTATAGGGTGAAGGCAAGTCAATACTCAGATCTGATTTATGTCTAACGACAGTCTTTTTTTTTTTTAGTTGTGAATTTGAACACATTTGATGACGGGAATCGCTGCCAGGAATCAATAACACAACACGGTTTCAAGTGCCTTTGAGCCGAGGGCCGAGAGCGGACGGATACATCAAAGCTCAGGGCTGGAGACGGATGCCTGCCCGACCCGCCTGCACATCAATTCTGCATGGGCCCGAGAAAGAGCATGCGCTGGGCTAAACCTCAGAGGAACGCCGTCATGAAAACTTGATGCAGTAAAAGACAGAAAGGCGCACTAATAAGAGACAGAAAAAGACAGCGAAGGGGGAGGCGAGAACTGCAGGCAGGACAGAGAACAAAAAGAGACAAGCGGAGAGAGAGAAAACCAGCGGCGCAAAAACTTTCCACCAGCCTGAATTCCGTCTGATCGCAAGCAGAGAGTTTGTGAGACGATTTAGATGAGCTGAAGGGAAGTGGGTTCTTCAACGGCAGTATTTCTGCTGGAGTGAAACTTAGTAAATGAGCAACAGAGAGAGAGGGTGGTGAGGGAGAAGGCCGGCGGTGTTGTTATAAAGAGTACCAAAGGCCAGAAGAAGCCATTATCTTAGCTCTGATGTCGCGCGCTAGCGAAAACCGCTTCAGCTCGGTTGTTAAAACTTCAAGATTCGGCTCGAAGTAAAAACAGTGCAACTTCTGAACGAGACTCTAAGATATTGGTATGACCAAACGCACTTTGTTCTGCTTGTTTTATTGTCTTCCGAGGGACACGATGCAGTCTGAAGTCTATTAGTTAGCATTTCAAAAAAACATATAGCTAGCTTTAGCCGTAGTGTAGACTGCAGCAGTAGTCTGGTACGCTATTAGCATCCTTAAAGGGGACAGTTCTCAAAAAATAATTACAGTTTAAAACCTTTGTTCATCTTCAGAACGCAAATTAATATATATTTGTAAACAGCATATCTGTTGCATATGTTGTTTATGTATTATGCGCTCCAAAATGCACTAAAATTACTTATAAATTAATGTTTTTAAGAAACGGTATACTGTATGTAAATGAAGCACTTGCAAGTGTATGCCAAAATGCAAAATATAGTAGTATTTGATAAATATAATTTCATAATTAACTACATTTCATTGAATGGTTGAAGGTAGAAGATGATAAAAACTGGTATTTTACATAAGAAGGAAAAGCAAAAATAGGATGTTTAGTCATAAACATTTTAAAGGAATAGTTAGTAAAGAATAGTAACCCAAAATTACATCACTATATGACTTGTTCACCAATGGATCCTGAATGGGTGCCGTCAGAGTGCTCATATTTTAGATTAAGCAGTGGTTCGGAAAATAAAAATAAATGGTTTTGCTTGTCGTGTTGATTACTCGTGGATTATTGTGGTGTTTTTATCAGCCGTGTGGACTCTTATTCTGACGGCACCCATTCGCTGCAGAGGATCCATCGATGAATTGATCCAAATCTGTTCCTCGTGAAGAAACTAATTCATCTACGTCTCTGTGTGGCCTGAGAGTGAGTACAATTACAGCTAGCTTTTATTTAAAACGTAAAACATTTTCCAGTTCTGTACGCAAACATCACAAAATCGTTCCATACACGCTTCAAACGTTTCTAAGCTTGGGCTAAATGCATAAATGACATGTAATAAAGAGAAACTAAACCCTGAGACGCACTTTGCGATTGCGCTACGCTTCTGCGAGAGAGCGAGAACAAAACAACGCATACCCATGATGCCTTGCAACTAATTAGATCAACAAATACGTGGCATTCTCAAAAAAAAGCGAGGCGAAAAGGTTAGGATCGTCTGCGTAGAAAAAATAAGTGCGCTAATACTACGCTAATCGCTACATGCGCACTATTTCTGCAAATAAAACCAACTTTTGGGCGGTTTGGATGCTATAATGATTTGCTGGCTGCTTGTGTTTGTAGGTGTGTGTGTGTGTGGGCACTGGGTGAGTGACAGAGCGATGTGGTGGGTGTGTGTAGGGGAGTCAGATGCTCCATTTGCAGCAGGAGTGTAATTGGACTGAAAGACATGTGTTTGTTGAAGATAACGCACCGCGATCCAGCGGCCTCACGCTGCCTGACCTCATTCGTCTGGCATCATTCTAAATCTATCAGCTCATTTGGACGCACAGACACCTGAAGAGGGAAAAGAGGAAGTGTGTGTGTGTGCGTATCGTTGCCAGAGGATTCGTCTAATTACTGCAATGCATCAGCCTTTCTGTTTAAAGGAGGGTTGCAGCACTCGGAGGCCGTTTAATGCGGCCCGTCTTCTTTTAACCCGATTTCCAGGTTTTCGCGCAACCCTTCGAGTAAAACAGGCGTTTTTGAGTTCGCACTCATCGGACTAATAGCGTGTAGATGATTTCACACACGCAAGTCTATTTTAATTTGCATTGCGTTATGCTATTTATTATTTTGCACCATAAGATTTGTGTTTTGGAAATAAATGCCTTTTACTCGCCAAGGCTGCGTTTATACGATCAAAAATACAGTAAAAAAAGTAATGCTGTGCAAATATATTAATATATTTTAAAATGAATCGTCAGTGTCTTCAAATATAACCCTTTATATTAGTAGCATAAAAATGATCATAGTTTACTAGTTTAATATATGTTTTAATTTGGTATACATTCTGTGGCCATTTTATTTGTAGTTTTTTTTCTGTATGTCTGATTTTGATTTAGTTATTTTTGCTTTAACTGTTTCAGTGCATCAGGTTGAACTAAATAAAAAAATGAGATATGCTGCTTTAGCAACTAGTTAAAATAAAAAGGTTTAAGGTTTAGCAAATGTTATTTTATTTTTTTATTTTGGATAAAATTATATTTTATTTTACAGCTGTAGTTGGTTTTAATAGTTGTAAGTTAATAATAACTCTTCAGAAATCATTCTAATGTCATTTTGTTTTATCATTTTTACCATATTATCATAATGATATTTTTTATTTGAAATGTTATAACTAATATTTCGGTTTTTTATGATTTATTATATATAAATTAAAATAAATAATACACGTTTTTTTATTATTTATATTTTTAAGATTATTAAGATTATTTTAAAAATGTATGAAAATATGTGCTGCTTAATATTTTTGTGGAATCTGTCTTTTTGAAGTAAAAAAAAAACAAACAGCATTTATTTGAAATGTAAATTTTAACATTATTATATTTGCTGTCATTTATGATCAATTAGATAAATCCTTACTAAACAAGCAGCAAAAAAAAAAAGCACTGACCCCAAACCTTTGAGTAGTATTAGACATAGATAGATAGATATGAGGTATAAGTTATGAGAAGACACTGATGTTGGGTTTTGCTGTTGTGATGTAGTTGGAATATGCGTCATCTTTATGCTATATTGAGGCTATACATTATTTAAAGATTAGCAGCGCAAACATGGCGGTAACAAAAGACAAGCAGGTGTTCGACTGTTTCTCAGAAGCGCGCCTCTGCTCTTTCATTTCCTCTAACCGGATTAACCTTTAATGAGCTCAGGTGCCCAGTTGTGTTGTCTGTCAGTTACACAGAACAGAGGTTCGTGAAATACACGGGAAACATTTCCCGTGCAAAGTCATACTCGACTGAATGTTTCCCCGCTGTAGATATTGACCGGCTGTCAGAGAGATGGAGATTTCCCCAGCACCAAAACGTCCCCTTTAGATGATCCATGGACCTCCTTATCAATGCATTTTTCCCCCTCTCTGGTTTTCCTCCGCCAAGTCAGACTCGCTCAATCGAGGGGGGACCGCAGTTTGATTGATAGCCCACCTGAGAACAGACGCAAACTTAAAGATTTCCTGCCATCTCAAACAATATCAATCTGAGCCCTAATGGGGCTGAAGTCCCTCAGGAGGACATCCCAACGTCTGGTCGCCTCGGCAGACTGAAGGACGCTTCCTCTCTGTGCGCCTAACTCAAGACAGCGGCGCTCTCGTTTGTAATAGAGTCTGACGGCTCCCCGCGCAAACAATATTTTTTCTTGAAAGAAGTTGGGGTCGAAAAATGGTTTAAATCGGTGTTTTTAACTACGGCTAAAACTGCTGCCGTTTTCTGTGATTGAAACAGAGCTGAAAACGAAACGATAAGAAAACGTGGACTTTTTAAGAAATTTCAAAATGTTGTCTGAATAAATAAGATTAAGTGCTAAAATGACTAAAACTGAATATAAAATAAATGAAAGGAAAACAGATAATAAAATGAATGAGAAAATCCCATAAAATCACTAAAACATACACTAAAATAAATAAATAATATACAAATATATGCTTAAATATAAATGTACTAGCATATAACTAATGCTAAAATAAGGCATTTAAACTAGTGCTGTCAAGTCGATTAATCGTGATTAACTGCATCCAAAATTAAAGTGTACGTGTACATATTTAGGGAATATTTACATGTATTCATATTTCATATCCCAAACTGCTGAAGATACATTTACAGATTCTTACAGAATCTACAATGTAAGTATATAGTCTACATTGAATTATAGACTGTACAGTATAGTTCATCCTAAAATACAATTACTGTCATTATTTACTCACTCCAAATCAGTTGGGATAGATAGATAGATAGATAGATAGATAGATAGATAGATAGATAGATAGATAGATAGATAGATAGATAGATAGACAGACAGATAGATAGATAGATAGATAGATAGATAGATAGATAGATAGATAGATAGATAGATAGACAAATAGACAGACAGATAGATAGATAGACCGATAGACAGATAGATAGACCGATAGATAGATAGATAGATAGATAGACAGACAGGTAGACAGATAGACAGATAGAAACAGATAGATAGATAGATAGATAGATAGACCGATAGACAGATAGATAGATAGATAGACCGATAGATAGATAGATAGATAGATAGATAGATAGATAGATAGATAGATAGATAGATAGATAGATAGATAGAT
>NC_056722.1:1774892-1814892 GCF_018831695.1 Puntigrus tetrazona | reverse complement strand
TACCAAAACAAATATTAATTATTATTCTGCATGATATACATTAACATTTTTAAATATGTTATATAAAAAAATATATATTTATGTTATTAATACTTTTTTTGTCATCATGTGGCAACTTTTAGTTTAGTCACCAAAGGGTAAAAACCCTATTATGGGCTTCTTTAAGAGTTATTGGTTTAGAGATTGTTTATCATATGTAATTTATAATTTATACAAGACATAAGCTAAATCTGCTGAAACTCAGTGTCAAACAAGCACTTTTACTTCCCTAATGGCACCCCTAACATAAAATACTGTCTCTCTGCTTGTCTGGGAATGAAAGCGAAGTGAGCCTGTAAATGAGATTTATGCCTTCAGTGCTGATTTTAGTCCCACTGTAATGTATGCCTGTAACTGCCTCAGGAACGTTTATACCGCTGACGTCGGCCCATGCTAATCACCTCGTGACTTTGATGTGTCCATCAGGAACCGTGAGAATGCTCGGCTTTAGTATTAAAGGCAAAAAAGCTCTCAAGTGTGCTGATCATCGTAGATCTTCTTTTTGAGCTTGACAAGAAGGAGGTATGAAAAGTTTCTCACATCTATCGCAACAATCCTAGCTGAGTAGCTGAGAACTGCGCACCAAAGCCACAATTTTCCACTAGCATAATTACATCACACCAGTGCTATGAACGTTTACCGGCATGTGATGGTTCAGGCATCCATCTCTCCATTTTTGCCTGGCATTTCATTATTGAGACCTTCTGCATGAAAGAGCAACCAATATCCTTCGATATAGGCTCATCTGGGCCCCAGGTGCTCGACTGTGCGTTGTATTTTGGGATACAACCAGGACCTGGAAGACGCATTGCAATAGCTCTCCTATTCCTATGACTTCTGGTTAGTGATTTCTGATGGGTTTTTCTTGGGAACTGCTCTTCTTCTCAGAGTTGAAGCTATCACGCCTATTTAGTTGGCCAGTGTTTGAAGTATACAAAACTATAGAGCACAACCACGGGGTTGCAGAAGTAAATATCGCATATTTGCTACACAGATAATTTTTTTAACAAATACCACCACAGATTGTCCAAAAAGCTTCGTTGAATAAACATGAGCACTTAATGTGCTCGTGAAAAAAAAATCTACCCTAGAAGGACTTAGCTGTTGTTATTGGTTGTATTGGGACGTCTACCGGAAGTTAATTTAGGGCCACAAAAGTACGCATGCGCAGTTACGTTTGTTTATATATATATCAGTCATTTAGTGTAGCGTTGTTTTGATTCGATTACAAACATTTCCCATAAAGCAATACTGAAGTGAATTTCTATAACTGTCGTTATACCGACCTCGAAAATATTTTCCCGCGCAGTCATTTTCTTTCAGCTGTTTAGTGTTTAAAATGAGTTTTATCGATGTCCGATTCGCCTTTGAGTCGGTTCTTCTCAGCGAATCAGTCAACGTGTCAAATTGCTCCGAATCGTTCGAACAAATCGCTCCCTCGCTGAATCAATTGAAGCGCTGTCTTGCTGTGTAAAATGGTAAAGCATTTCAAGCACAGAGAACAAGTAAACGACTCCGGGTGAAGTAAAATTCAAACTTTAAATCAACCTAAACAAGCCTGGAAGTGGATTATATCGCCGAAGAACCACCGCCGCTACGACTCTGCAGGTAACTTTAGGCCTAATGTTAAACATTGTCCCTTCTAACCAAAAACAATCACAACATATAGACATGCAAATACGACAGTATGAGATTACAGCGATGATTTAAAACATTATGCAATCCCAGTACGATGCTTTATAACAACAATAAACAACAAAACAAACAATATGAACATTTAAAAACATAAATTCTTCATTTGTGCCTTTATGTAAAGTGGGTCAGTGCAAATGTCTACAGTTGAAACCTGAATTGTAAATTTCTGAACACTGTGCAGCGTCTGAGGTGTTTTTTATGTGAAGTGTAATGTAGGCTACAATAATTCATTTAGAGAGGCGTTGTATAGCTCACAGTTATTAATGTAGGGTAATTAATGAATGAATAACATGAAGCCCTAGGGTGCCAAACGAGGCAGTCCCTGGTCTTTTCCCAGTGTCTTTTCTCCTTACTCTTAATGTCTTTTACAACATCCAGCTATGACCAATATAACCACTGTTGCGTATCACAGAATGACTGACCCATATTCTCTTTGTCTGAATCTGGATGTCTCAAAGACTCTCGGCCAAAGAGGTGACGCGTCCTAAGATAAGTCAGTGTTTCTCTACTTCTATCTGAGGCTTTCCATTAGCAGGTCATCATTTAGAGCTGAACTCATCGGATGTGTTGTTTCATCCAGTGTGGTAGTCAAGATCCTGGGCACAGGTTGTTCTTTGAACAGTACTATTGTCCTGGTTGTGCTTTTAATGTTGGGCGCTCCTGCCTAAGCTTTCTTTGTTGTTATATCAGCAATGTTTCTAACCAACCTTTGGCTTGCTGATTGCAAAAATAGCTTCTGATTTGCTATATGGCTAGCATGGCAAAAATTAATCGTAAAATGTAGTATTTGTTTCTTTTTTAATTCTCAGGCAATATACTGCGTAAGACAACACATTTATACCCAGTTACTGAAGAAAATGCAAACCTGATCCAGGTGTTTGCGGGTGTTTAGATTCAAATCGCGAAAATTAAAAATGAAAAAGCTTATTTATTAACTAACGTTTCTATGTAAACGTTCTTTGACATTAAATGGCGCACTTCTGCTGTTTTGCAAATGGTAAGTAAAATAAAACTAGACTTTCAACTGCTTTTATTTTGATTTGTGCTTTGAAGCTGATACACTTAATTTGAAACGTGTTCATTCCTTAATTTGTGGGAAAAAAAAAATAATAATAATAATAATAATAAAAAAAAAAAAAAATAAAAAATATATATATATATATATATATATATATATAATTTTTATGTATTTTTTTATTTTAGCATCATTAAATTATTCAGATGCAGGCCTGTGTTAATATTTATTAATGCAGTGTTTGTAGTTAATTGTCAAGTTTTGTAACTTGTCTCATGTGATGAATATTAATGTAATGTGAGTAGTTTAAGAAAATTAGGCTGCTCTCATGCATGCATGCATGCATGTTTATATTTGCATAAAATAATAACATTCTTATTTAAAACTTTGTAAATAATTAAAACAATATGCATGAGGTATTTTCTGTAATCTGATGCGATTTAGGTTTTTTTTTTTACATGTTTACTTACTATTTACTCAACAATACTTGTACATCAAATAATTAACGAAGAACGCAAGCCATACAAACCTGAGATATCATCCTTATCTCATAGTTTTTTTTTTTTTTAGTGCAAATAAATGTTGCTGCGGCAGTGTTTCCTTTTTAAAGCGGTTCGGCCGAGAACATGCAGATTACAAAAAAACCAGAAAAGTTTACAATTTCCTGTTTGACACATCGCAACGCATAACACTTTGTCTTTGTCTTGCTCGAGCGTTTTTTCCCCCCCTCGGAAACTCTGAAAATAAAAAATGGTCCTTTGGATTTGCAGATAAAGTGAAGTCCCTTTTATCAAATCTTTTGCCTTGAGGTTGAGCCAGTGAATATTTCTTCTTCTGCTGCTGTAAATGCGCCGCTGCAGAGGCTGAAGTTCATCTCTTGGCCTTTAGTTCAAAGACGCTTCAGTGTTGAAGTTTATAAGACAACAGGGCGCTTCTCTTATATCTCAGTCCCAGCAGGCTCAGCGTGAGTCCTTGGCAGATTCCTGGTGGATGTGCACAGCATGTGAGCTTATTCATAGTTCCTCAAATCAAGTGTGGCTTGAAGTCTTTACAGTTTTAGGTTACAGTTGTCAGCATATCATTGCATAAAACAGTAGCGTTTAAACCGTGCCCTGAGCACATAAACACAACAGTTTTTTTTTTTTTTTCCTCAAACTCAACAGTGCATATTATTAAAATGCTAATTTCTTCCTTAGAGGATGTTGTCCTACCAAAGCAAGTTGCAAGAAAGATATTTTATTCGGTTGTATTGATTCCTTCAGGAACCAAGATGAATGTGCGTGTAGAAGAATGGAGAATCGATGCAAATTTAATGGCATTAATAGAATAGACAAAAAGCATTGTGTTTGTGTGAGGGCGAGACGGTTTACTTCAATGCCAGTGATCGCATGCCACGTTTAAAAAATGAATTTGGGCCAGTTGGGAGATCAGAGCAAATGTGCATTGCTTTCATGACTTTGAACAAGTGACCTGCTAACTATGCGATTTCAGTGAAAAGGTCAGGTGTCCACCTGGGCATTTTAAGTTGTCTGCAGCGCCGCTGTAATCCCAGATCTGATGTTCTGTAAGCGCCAGGGTCAAGGTCATGTGGCTTTAACACCACTTGGGTTTTAAAACCTGTAACATTTCATCAGCTCACCGTTTTAATTTGTTATTTTAAATGGAATAGTTACCCCCAAAATGAAATTTGTATGAAATCTTCATGGTGTTCCAAACTCAAATGTTTTATTTATTTATTTATTTTTAATCTGCACTGAAAACCAAATGTATTATAAATTTTGTATAGGTTTTCCATTTTATAAAGGTAACTTATGAAGTAGAATTCTGTATTTTTGTTAAGAATATAATACAATTAAAAAATATATATAATGGATATATGATATTCATTTTATAGTAATAAAATACTAAAATATATAAAATTAATAATAATAATAATAATATATATAATTAAAATCAAAGATATATTTGTTTTAATATTATATATTTTTCTTATATACAAATATAAATTCAATATGTAATTATATTTTTAATAGAGTTCATTTATATATTTGTAAATATATTTTTGTAAAAATCACAATATGGTCATGATATATAAATATAATATTATTATAAAAATTTATATTAAAGTGTCCTCATAGGCACACACACACACATTAATATAAAAATAAATAAAATACATATTCTTTATATATCTGTATCTTTACTCTATTTTATGACTATCATTTTTTGTGGCTTTAAAGGCATGTAAAAATCACATAGACAATAGATTTAAATGTATATTTACAATTATTTTTCTATTGTGTACAGAGCATTAATATAAAATGAGCATTTATGTGTATGTATAAAAAATATTAATTATTTTAACATAAAATATACAGTTTTCTGTGTGTGTGTGGATATGTATAAAATTTATAACTAATGGATATAATATATTTTTTAGCTAAATTGCTAAATTACTCTCATTGGAATGCAATTGATTTTTTTTTTTTTTTTATGAACAAAATTTTCAGCTATCTTGGAATGCGTTCCTGTCTTAGAAGGCTTCAGGACTCGGAGCTCTTCCTGATTAACCGAGTCCATGATCAAAAATTCACTCTGGGTTCAGGAGACGGATTGGGACGGCTCCTGCTCCTCTGTAGACTCGCATTTGAAATTCAGTCCTTTCTTCTTCTCATCTCCGTCTTTTCTCTCTGAACCGTATCAGCGAAAGAAAACATAATAGGACAAGGATAAAGACGCCCACAGCCAGGCACATCTCCTCGTTTCCCAGTTAATGTAAAACTAGACTAATGAAAGTTCATTTATCATCACAGCTGGTTCTGTCTTCCCCTGCTTCTAATTTAATCAGTTGCTCTTTTATCCGTGTCTTGTCTCTTTTATGAGTACAGAGCCATGCCGTGAGTGACCTTTGAAGATGTGCAGATCAGGGGGAACCCTTCACCAGTAGAACCACAGGCTTCTTCCCATGGGAAGCTGACACTTCAGCTTTCATCTGCAGCATCTCTTCGGAAAGACTTAACCGTTACATATAGCGCTCTCTGTCTGTCCCCGTCTAACCTCGTTACTGAGTCGAACAAACTTCTTAATGCTCATTTTAATTGGTTCTGATCGAATTGATCAAACACATCAGACGTCTTTATTAATGTCTCTGATAACTTAATTCTTTTAAAATTAGTGTTGCATAACCAGACTTTTAGTCATACTGTCTATTCATCAGAGTTCGCTCCACTTTGCAACGTAATCTGCAAAAAATGCGCATTTAGAAAAAAAGACAAGAAGTGACTAGATCAATTGTGTTTGACGTTTGTTAGTTTACCACTGAATTCAAAATTTATGTTTTCGTAAGCGTTTAGAAGTTTGCATAATTGCATTATGACTTATTGTTGCTCATAACGTTTTTTACTCATTTTGAAGGATGTATATATATATATATATATATATATATATATATATATATATATATATGTATATATATATATATATATGTGTATATATGTATATATATATATATATGTATATATATATATATGATCAATCTTAAAAAAAGATTCATATCATTATAAATGTCTCAAAATGTCACTTTGATCAATTTTCTGAATAGAATGATTATTAAGTTATTAAAAAAATACATATAATTTACAAAATCAACATTCTATAAAATGGAGAAGCCTATAGTTGTCTAAAACAACGGTGTTTATCATTGGAAAAATGCGATACCACTTTTCAAACTTCGTCAAATCCAGCAGTTATTTCTTTTTATAAAGCGCTTGCTGTACCAAGAACTTGTAAAATCCTTGTCTTCCCGTGGATTTTGAGCACCCTATACACTCTGACTCTCAGAGATTTGCATTCAAGACAGCAAAGCAGATTTACGCCAGCAATTTCAGCCAGTCCACACCATTTCTTTTTACACAATATGCTCCAAAAGTAGCAATATACTTTGAGATGTGTCATCTTAGGATATAAATCTTTGCCATGATAGTGCATTACTTATTCACTGCATTGAATACATATTCATATTCAGTACATTCTTTGATGTTCAGCATTACGGGTCTGACTGGTTCAGATGTGTGCGTGAAGAAAGAGCCCGACTTCAGGGATTTTGAAGGATGTTTGTGTTGCATTGTAGATTTTCGTGGATGTGGATGAATTCAGTCATAAAGGTTTTCACGCTGTTGAATGTTACGTAACTTTCATGTGGTCTTCGGTTCGTCTGCACGCCCAAATAACGTTGCAAGGATTGAGCGTTAGGAGCAGATTTTAGAGAGAAACATATTAAATGCAATATAATTAGGGAGCTAAATAACAATAAAAACACAATAGAGCTCATCTTTAAAAGCTTGTTTTTTTAGATATCTTTGATTTGTATATTTCATTTTTATTTAAAGGGTTACTCCACCCCAAATTGAAAATGTTGTCATTAAATAAATCACTTATCCACGTGTCATTCCAAACCCATAAAAGCTTTGTTCGACAAACACCATTTAAGATATTTCGGATGAAAACCGAAAGGCTGTCCCATTGCCTTCCAAGTAATTAATTAAAAAGTATGAAAGATATTGTCAAAAATAGTCCATCTGCCTTCAGTGGTTCAACCATACTGTTATGTAGCGATGGGAAAAAAAAACAAAACAAAAAAACGTCTTTATTCAAAAACCATAACGCCATGAGAAAATTTTCAATTTTGTGTAGTAACCATTTAAAAACTAGAACAGCTGGGAAGGAAAAAATCAGGTAGACTACTTTCTCATCCCCCTAATTTTTTTTTTTTTTTATAATCAGATGTTCTAATTTCCCATATGCTCGAAAATAGTTACCCTGACAAAGCAAAGACCTTTGAGATAAATTTGCGTTCGGTTTCAAAGCTTGCTAGGATGACCCCCATCTCTATAGAAGTCTCTTCTAAAACATCTGTAGACGCTTTGATCCACATTCCAGATTAAAATGTGCCCGTGTGTGTGTGCAGCGCAGATGAATTTGTTGGTAACTTCTTAAGATAGATTGTGCCTTTGATCAGTCTGAGCTTGTCCAGGCATCAAAAAAGAAGGAGGGGGAAAAAACCTCCCGACGTGTGCGGCTCCAAAAGACAGAAATAAAGTGCTTTTGCCGTGATTATGATTGAAGAAATACTAATAATAAAATCTCCTGAATGTCTTGACGTCTAAAGACCGCTATGAATGGGGAGGGGGGGGGGGGGGAGAAAATGACTACTTTTCCATTCCATCTCATGGTCTGGGAAGATTGGAGAAATGACAAAAAAGACAGAAGATTGGAAAAAAAAAAAAAAAAAAAGAAAGTCACTCGGTAGTTTTTAAGAAAGCAGACAGCGGTGGGTTTATGAATGCCGTTCGCTTGGCGCATTAGCGAGCAGCTCACAATTCACTGAATATTTTCCATATCTCACGCTGATCTGCCATCGAGGAGATTGATGGCTGTTTGAAATATAGACATGTGTTCTTCTGCGTGCCGTTTACCATTCAAACTGTGACAGCTTATTAGAACAAATGTAATACAGTCGCAGGCTTCGTAGAAAAAGCGTTCTTTCGTTTCAATCACTTTGGCTCGGATTCGCAGACGGGGCTTGGCTTAAGTCAAGATTAAGCCGTAGTTCAATTAGGACGTTTAAATTAAAACAAAAAATGACATCACTGGTGTGCATCTTAAGACAAAACAAAGACACCGACATGCTGACGAGATCAGTCGGTGGAAGATTCATTCAGCTGAAACGCCTCAGTTACATTTTAGTCTACGACTGGGCTTAAGCCTCGTCTGTGAAACCAGGGGTTTATGTTTTACGTCTTTATTGGTTTGACCGCCATTATACCTGCTTTCCTGAGTCTGTTTGAAAGATTGTAAACCGAAGTAGAAAGCGGGTTAGTTAAACTTGCATGTGCTTTATATGCTTACAGATTCAATTCCCTCACGGCGCACGCAGAGATGTATTCGATTAGTAGAAGTGCCTCCCATTATAAATTCTTTATTTAGAGGACGTTAAGAGCCAACTGGGACGCCGCCGTAGCGAGTCGAGCCATGAAACCGTAAACAGCGGCTTGAGACGAATGCACTCAAAGGGCACAGACAGAGGTACAAACCCTGACACGCCGAGAAAGGCCATTAATCAACACCACACATCCCATTACACCAATGTGATTATTTAAACCTCGTCCTGCAGGAAAAAAAAACCCGATGCGGCCACAGTGCTTTCACAGCGAGTCAGAAAATGATGTCTCTCGGCTATTAGCTCTCTAGTTCTGCGCAAAAAGTGGAACAAAGGGTTGGAAAAACCTCGAAATGAACTTCAAAAAAGATGTAATTTACAGTTAGCCACTCTATTCAGGTAAACCGGTGCCCAAAGCTTAGCCGTATCTATATTGAAGCTCTCTCTGTGGTTCGGTTCCCTGCCGGTTTCTCTTATTAGATTTTCACTTCTGTTTGATTGTGAAATAATAGCAAGGGTCAATAATTGCTCTTGGACACTTTCAGAAGCGGCGTGTCATAATAAAGTGATGCAAGCTGTGATTAGTTCGTCAGAGAAATTGACATGGGCATATTTTGTGCAAACCTCGACATCATTTTGGGTATGAAAACGCTGTACGTACTGCGTACCGGGGTTGTGCACTGTTGAGAAAAGAAGGAAATCGAATTAAAATGGAATGGAATTCATTCAACTGCTGTACGTTTAGCTTTTCTATTAAGCAAATTTGTAACGCTTTATTTTAAGAGTCCACTTTAGACATTCAGTAATTTTGCAACTACATGTCAACTAGCAGTCACTAGAGTATTAGTAGTGACTGTCTGCTAAATTTAAGCTACATTAATTACAATAATGGTATACACTATACATTAGGGTTCATTAACATTAGTTAACTACTATAGTTTACATGAACCAAGAATAAACTAAAGTTTATTAACTCATTTACTTATGTTGGTTAATCAACAGTTGTGCTTGTTAGCAGTTAAAGCACTCTGAATAAACATGAACTAACAATTATTATGATTAAGAAATATTGTAATAAATGTATTGTTCGTTCATGGACATTTTGGAGTAGAATTAATGGCTGTAGCATTATTTTTCAGAGAAACGGCTATGTAAACGGGTAGGTTTCCTAATATTTAGGTTTCCTAAATATCTACAAACATGTTATTTTTTGGCTTTAGAAGAGTCAAAAACTTACTTACAGCAGCTTTAATGAATGGCTTTGCTGCAAAATGTGCTAAACCGGTGCGGTACCTCTGTTGAGTGACTATTGATTTTCTCTGAATTGCAGATCTGCTTCCCGTCACTCTAACTCCGAACTGAACTGAACGGGGGCCAATGGTTAAATGCTGAATTTTGCTCAACATTGACACACTGTACCCACGGTAAGGTTAGACAGTTGACATTGCAAAACGAGTCCAGTGACTCTAGAGGACAGTAACCCTAAAATAACAGTTGCAGAGCAAAGCTTAAATGCCAAATTGACAACTCATTGGTTGGCAGCTCATTAAAAGTCACATCCTTCTTGGAAACCGGCATCGGCTGAGGTGAATGTTCCTGTAAGTCGGCAGGGCTTATGCTGACTTGACAACTTTGGAGTATCTTTTGCACTTAGTCGGAGAACACTGTTACTAGATGTTATCTCATATGTTTTTGCATTTAAAAAAAGACTTTTGAGATGCCAGTTATGTTGGTGATTTGCGTTCACTTCCACACATGGCTGTAGCCAGGCTTTGACAATGAGTGAGGTGGGGGGTAAGGGGGATGGTGAGGGTGTTAAAGAATTGGGCTATAATAACAAACAAATACTTATTATATGCATTATAAATACTTTAAAGGAGACAGACATGCAGATGTTTTATCTGTTTTGGAAGGATGATGTTTTGTTTAAACCATACCCTATTTATTGCATCAAAATTTGGTAATACTGCACTATAGTTATGGGCAAATAATTTTATCAGTTGTTTGTTCAATATATTTTTGACAACGTTGAGAACGCTTCTGACAGATAATATCATGATATTTTTGCTTTTCTCTTACCGAAGGTGCTGTCCTGTCAGCAATAACCTGTCCATGGGCTTTTTTTTTTGATTGCCGGCGATGCAGTGTTGCCAGATATTGCTATTAAAAACTAAAATAAACCAGCATAAACAGTAATTATTTCAAATCTTTTGCAAACTGTAAACTGTACAACTGTAAACTACTTATTTTTTTAGCTTTCTAAAATGTTGAAGTGGAAAAGACAAGCGTAAACGCCAAAAATGAACCTGGCAACCCCACTGCGCTCCACGTCCTCGCTCATAAACTCTCTCAAAGAGATCCGTGTACTCTGTCAGCGTGTCGCAACGATCATGCGGAAACTCATACGAGGAACTTGTCAGCAAATTAGTCATTCAGAGAACAAATTTTATTTTTGAACACGAAACATTTACCGAGGTCCAGACCTTGGCGACCTGCTTCCACACACGTTTTAGTTCGGTTGATTTGTTGCAGATTTATATGTTAATAATGGATTCATATAGGCATCTTTTCCCTGATGAGAAGCCATACGACTCTAAATTCATCATCTTGAAATGCATGACTCTTTTCTGATCTATTGATCCTCGCGGATTCTCTCGTGCTATGTGGATATTCGCACTCAAGATACAACACTCTCGTCTTCTGTCAGACTGAAGCCTTTGATGGCTTTGTGTTGGGTGTGGTGTTGAATATGGATTGTTTATGTTCACAGTACACTTGAGGATAATAGTGTCTGGCCTGCAGTATAACACCTATAATCAGAGCGATGCAGACTGGTACAAGTGTCCTCCACAGTACAGGGCAATTCACGATTTGTCATTTAGCGGACGCTTTTTATCCAAAGCAATTTGCGATACACGAATTGCTGGGAATTCCCGGTGGACAGACTTGGTGCTGGAGTTTCAATTGCCATTGCACTGTGTCTTAACCAGACATGATGAGATGGGATTAAAGCGGCAAGTGAATTGTCTGTCCTTACTGGACGCAGAAACACTGCGTGATGAGACACAAACACAGCCTATCAGAACATATTTGATGTTTAATATACAGTTGTGTGCAGTGGGATATTGGGATGTTGAGATGGTGAAGAGTGGGCCAAAAGAATAAAACCCAAGCAATGAGTAAAGTTTTGTAAATGTGTTTTATATATATATATATATATATATATTAAATATGTAATTCAGGTGTAATCTTGCCAGTTTGGGAGATTTTGGTCTAGTTATTTATTTATTTATTAATCTCAATGGATTATTCTTTGAGCTATATAAGATTTTCTTTTTTATTATAGGTTTTTTTTTTCCAAGAGCTTGAACTGTTTTATCCAAAAACCATGAATATGCAAATACATTTGTTTTTATATATATATATATATATATATATATATATATATATAAATTATCTATTTTTTAAGTCTAATCTTTACGATCACACAATCCTTCAGAAGTCATTCTAATATAATGAATTTCATGCTCAATAAACAGTTGTTATTATTATCAATAATACAAATATTTGAGTTGGATAAGATTTTTTCAAGTCTTAAATAGAAACAATTTTTTTGCCTTTTTTATTGTTACATTCAACTTGTTCTTACAGAATGCTTTTTTCTTTCAGTGCACTACTTCTGAGCCTGCCCTACAACAAAAAACGACCCCATGTCAATTGCGCAAGCATCTTATTACGACCTATATTTACGCTTTAAAGTTAAGCACCCTCTAGCGGGCGTAAAAATAACGACCGCATCGTGTTGCATCTGTCATGAGATGATGTACGACTGTCATTGCTAATCAAAATGTGTGTTATTTAAATGCAATGTGTGAACTTTTTACACCGATCTCACGGTAATTCATACATATTTTGCGTATGAAGTATAATCCATACCAATTACCACACCTGTTAAACCTACCTCTTGGAAATGGTGCAAAATCATGATTTACGGTGCATATACATTTTATGAACACGTGAGTTCTCATAATCGCATATCAGCTTATAGCACAATGCGCTACCAACTGAGCTACATGGTTAGAGAACATGCTGTCAAAGACACTCAATAAATTTCTCTTCGACTCACCGTATTGCACATTCATCTAATTTCCAAAACAGCTGACCAATCAGAATTCTCTGGAGGCAGGGCAAGCATTGCAGGCTTTTGATCGTGGTAGCAAGTTGGCATGGCAACTGTTTTATTTGAGAGCAACATGGCGGAGAAGGGGTTCTGTTCTGTGCTTTTTTTTTTAAAAACCATTCGTTTTACATGCAAAGGCGCTTTCTGTGTGAACGGCCCTTGTGGCTACAGACGTGTTGAAAGGGAATGACATGCATTGCAGATGAACCTGGTAGATTTCAAATTCTAGATCTACCTTTATATTAAAAAGCTTGTGATCTAATGAAGCGTGAGGCCAGTGAGAGTTTCAGATGAGGGTGATCTTACCTTGAGCGTCGGAGTCTAATGCAGCGGTTAGGGCATAAGGCTAAGACATGCATTATTAAACACAGAAGAACCTGATCAAAAGAAACCTTATCCACAGCTAATCCCGGGCCTGTGAGGCAACACAGTTCATTTCAAACCAGAACAGACAGACCACGTTATTAATTAACTTGCAGCACCGCTGGGTGTTTTTGGCTGTTTATTACCCTCGACTGACGCCCGTAGTCGTGCGGCAAACCTACGGCGCATTTCGTCATCTCTCTAGCGAAAATAGACACGTGCTGATTCTTAACATGTTACTGGCAGCCGAAGGGAGGAAATCCACATGAATCTCAGCAGGATGATGAAAGGACATTTGAGTGTTTCATTCATGTCTGAATTTACTGGCCGAAGCCCTGTAGTGTTTCTAAGGTGACTCAAATAACATTTATATCTCGATGTGTCAAATCCCATTTAAAGTGTGAAATCCTATTTTTTTCGGGCAGGTTGGAGTTTTCTGGGTTATTTTTGAATGTTTCATGAAAAATCCCGATCTGGGCAAGGACTCTGCTCAGACGTCTCTGTAGAGGAAAATCTTAGATTTTTATATCACAGTGGACCAGCCTCATAAAGCCTGTGTTAATACTTATAACACTGCTTCAGCCTTATGAGAATTTAACAGCATTACAGGGCGTAATGGCATTTTGGGATTGCTTTCATTGCTGTTATTTTTCCTTATAGCAGTATTGATTATAGTAAGAGAGGCAAGTTGTTTCCCAGGTGCTCTGAAATTACCAAGCGGACCGGACCAGATTTATTTTTTCATTACACTAGGGCGCAATTTCAAGACTCTCAACCACATCCGGTTTGTTTTTTGCTTATTTGCAGTGCCGGAGAAGCTTTGAAATTGTATCTCGTAAAGCTACAAGTTACACATAACTTAAAAACTACGGCCAAGCTACGCCAATGAGAGATACGATATTACAAGGTGCTAATAAAAAAGAGCCAAACTATTTAAAGCTGCTTAATTGTACAATATCTTTTTAAATACGCTGTAAAAATGTTTCTCATGTTGATGATTGGTTTTTGAAAATGCTATTTTTGTGGTTTTCTACTAATTCAATGTCGTACTTGTTATTAATATATACTTTTTGTATGTGGATCAAATATTTTTTGCAATATCATATAGACCAATACAGTACAGTATTTATATTTTTAACCTTAAATACTGTAGATATTGGTCTGATTGCAATAACTAATATTTTTTGTAATGACGCATCAAAATTTTGACGAGCTGCTATACATGACAGCATGTAACTGGATAGTTGAGCATATTTACATTTACAACATGTGACGGATTACAATTTGCACAGTAATGGGGTTTTCATGAATCGTCAAAATAATGACTTAAAACCGTAAATGAAGTTTTGATAAGCTGCATGGTGGTGTGTTACTGGATATTGATTGAGTGGATTTATATTAGAACGTGAACAATCAGTTTCCTTTTCCATTTACACCAAAATAATAGAATTGGAAAGTGGGATCTGATTCTATTACACAAGCCTTAGAAATCAACATGAATTAGGCTGTTTGAACATATTTAATTAGTTTATCTTCATGTACAGTACAGTATTACTGAAAGTTTTGTTAGACAGTATTTAGCTACTGCCACCCAACTCAAAAAAAGTAGGTAAAATCAATGTGAATTGCTTTTATCAAGCCGTCTGATTTATTTCCAGGTATAATAACATAGTATAACAGAGAGATAAAAGAAAGTTGTTTGGATTGTAAAAACTGGATGTTAGGTAACAAAATGGAGCCAAAATGATGCCTAAATGTTTATTAGGCTGTTAGTTTTAGAGAAAGAGCAAGCTGTTAAATTGTTATGAAAGATTGGAAAGAAAAAGGTTTGCGCTAATGAATCAAAATGATGAATTAATAATTGTGTAAAAGCAGAATTTCAATGATTCCCTGCAACATTCTGGTTGTATTCGCTCCTCGCTGTACCGGCCTGGGCTCTGGCATTACTTTTATTTGTGCATCGCTGGTTTTTGATATTGATATTGGCCCGGAATTATTCATTTAAAAGGGCAAAAAACATTGACTCGCAAGTGTAACTGTTGAGATTGTTCATCCAGTCGCTCAGTCACAGGCGCTGAGCAATATCAAGGCCCGGCGTACTGAATTCATCATCTTTCAATTGGTAGTCAGGAGGCTCCCTGTCATAGTGATTTGTTAAAAGCAGTTCCTGCAAGAATGAACGGATGCTTCAGGAAATCAGAGCGTGAGGCTGGAATACACGCCCCATAAGCCAGCCGCCATCAGGCCCATCTCTGTAATCATTCAACACCTCCGTTTTTTTATTATTTTAGAGAGGGTTGTGTTTGTACTGAGCGGGAAAAACCAGGCAGTGCCATTCCTTCACGTTTATTAGGCTGTGATAGATCTTTCTCCTTGTGCTTGGAGGAAACTTTCACTCGTAGCTTGATTTAAAGACGGCAAAGGAAGTTCCTCACGAGCCGATTAATCGGTCCTGGTGCCCTGATTGATGCGAAGACGTAAAGTGATGGTTCTGGTGTCTTTTTAGATAGGGCTGCAAACTCGTTCGTTTGAAATTCGTCGCTCAAAAGTGTCCCAGTAGATCTTGCATTTTTAACACCATTTTTTTGATGATCAGCAGATAGATGTTATTTTTAACTGTTTGTTTCCTTGCGTCACAGTTTTACTCCCAAACGACCTGATTTTAACATGTACTGCAGGTTTAAAACGCAGCTTCACTATTGTTCGGCTAAAAGGCTGGTAAAGTTATAATAGTTGGGTTCATGTTAAAAATCTTATGCGTCAGTGCACTCGACGAAACACAATAATAGGCTTAAGAGATGTCAAATACCACTATCTTTTTGAAAGAAGAGTACAGGAAGCTTTGTGTTTGAACTTTTATAAACTAAAATCAGTCATTTGAAAAGCCAATTTAATGACTCAAAAGTGTCGCCCCAAATATTCTCTTATGCCTCGTAAGAACATGTTTGCCAAAAAATTATAGTGGAGTTTTGGATTCTGGTTATTGGTTTCTCTGCTCACTGCCTGTATTAAAAGTTTAATTATATAAGAATTGCAACTTTACTGAATTTTGGAGTTTTGTTTGTGTTGTGTTGCGTCGGAGGCGCCGCGTTCATGCGTTCCTGAGCAGTTCATTATTACTCTGTGAATGGCAATTACTGTCACCCGTGTGCCGTTCGTTATTAAAGAAATGGTCGCCAGCCAAATTAAAAAGTTATACTTAATGAAAATGCAACGGTTATGAATATAGAGTGAAACGGGGAAAAGAGCCGTTTCAACGAGTTAAGTGAATTGTCTTTGTTATGCTGATAACGTGTGGGTCATTGTGAACATTAGAGTAGAATTCATCCTGCTGAGAAAAGACCACTGAATAGAAAGCTGTTTAATGCAGGAACTTTATGAGGCCTTAGAATAAAATGTCTGATTTAAGCTTTTGTCCCTTTTCGTTTCAGTAATTCATCCATAAAATGTAATGGCAACCTTTTGAAGTTTTACGTTCACTTTATTGGTGGCCACTTAAAGATGTCACGTTTTATTTTTGGAAACCGACAGGTCTGACAAAAACAGACGCTAGTCTAACCAATTAGACGTATCTCACCGAGTCTTCAGATAAGGGTCGAAACACCGTCGCAGTTTTACCTGCCGAAAATAGCAGAAATTCTACTTTGAAATGATTCGGTGATCGTTATGTTCCTAACACAAATGTACCATTTCATTTTTCTCTTCTTTTTAAAGTTGACATAACACAAGCCATAAATATATAGCCTGTTGTTCTAAATAAATCATACGTACAGTATTTAAAGTTATTGGTACTCGTCTTTTCTTTGTCACGAACATGATGTGTATTAACACATCCACACATCCACAAAAAAATAAAATAATAATAATTCAAGTATATTTATTACAGCACCGATTCGTGTGCACTTGCAGATATATTCTGCCAAGACAAAATTAACAATAATAACTTTTATCCATTACCTTACTAAAGAGAGTTATGGTCATTCTGTCATTTGCACAAAGGACTTTTTTGCACACATTTTTGATTGGTGAATAATGCAGATGGTGTTTATTATTATTATTATTATTATTATTATTATTAAAACATAGCACATCAGAACAATTATTTGTTTTAAATTCTTCAAAATGCTAAAGATTTGGTCTGATTGATTTGTTCACTTAAAAATAGTTGTATAAATTTTTCTCTCAGATATTGATAGTAAATTTCACAACAGAATTAATGACATTTTATTTTTTTTGCATGGAAAACGTACGTCTGTAATGTTATGTTTTACCATTTTTTAAAAGTATTTTTTCATGCCGTGTGTGGTTTAGTTGTCCTTTTGCTCAAAACCTCACATCAGAAATATGTTTATTTGATTAGTGAGTAGTGATAACGTGATGACAGATCGACAGACCGCTAGACAGATGGCCAGATATTTTTTTTTTTTAATCATTTCAAATCAAACTTCAAATTCTTCAAAGTCAAATTCTTCTAAGAATTTTGAACCCCACTATATCTGGTTGTTTATCACATTTTAACACACACACACACACACACACACACATCCCTGCAGGGACGAATGCCACTCTTTGAATCAGCTTTGGGTGTGAACTAAACAGTGAACACCGGACGCTGCTCTTCATCGTCACACACACACACACACACACACACACACCTGGGCTCAAATCTTTCCAGATGGAGGGATTTCTGACTGGTAGGATGAAATTAATTAGGGAGTGGGGGGAAATAAGCTGATCTTGTTGGCTTTGGGATTTGGCTTTTGACAACAGGGTGTAATTGTTCAAGGTGCGGAGCTTTGGCTCCTGATGTGTGCTGGACAGGTGTGGGAGAGATAAGGCACGCGTCTCGTGGCGTGATGAGGGCGCCGGCGAGAAATAAATCCAGCTCATTGCTCAACGAAGGATGACTTTAGGGGTGGAGGACGGGTCTTAAACTCAGTGCCATATCAGAGCCGCAATAACGCAGAGATTGGGGACCAAAAGAGGGACAGACCGATATTTGATGATTTCTTGAATTCATCTACTGTAGTGCATCACCTACATACCGAATATAAGAAAAAAGCAGCTTATATCTAGTGTCATAATCAGAACAGCTGGAGTGAAAGATCAAGAAATATGATTTTGAGACACACAAGCAGAAGGCAGATTGACTTTACATTTCTTTCTGATGTAAATAATATATAGATATTTTTAGGTTATGAAATCAATACCTGTTGCTGTTTGTTTACACTGTATTTGAATTCGCAGATGCTAAAAGATGGGTCAATTTTTCGATCTAGCATACTTATTCACAAGTCATCTAACAGATTTGTCCAAACGAAGAGTTTCGCATCGGGCCACGTTGCCCATTTAAGTTTTGAGCTCCCAGCATGCACTGCAGCATGAATAAATGATGTGGTTTCTGTAATAAGATTATTCTTTTTGCAGTTCACAGACTTATTTATGATGCTGTTGTTGGTTTTTGTCATCACTGATGTTATTTGTTGTGTGGTGAAATTTGAACTTGATGTTTGTTGGTTCGAGGGTTGAGGTCCATGTTCATTTATATAAATAGCTGCGTGTAATATTTTTGCTTTGTTTTCTTTTCTGGAGACACAGCTTGCAGAGCGCACTTCTTATTAAATGTTTAATGCATGAGTAAATGAATTTTAATGCATTATCACAACTGAAATAAAACTCTTAATTTAGACTCTTAATCTTCAGTTGCCCTGACATGAATATATTAGTTTAAAAAAAGTTTTAGCTTTAGTAATATAAGGGCAGCAAAACAAAAACGCGACACATTTCTCAAAATCAAATATGACTGCTTATTTATATGCGCTAATGATTTTACAGCAGGTGAAGAAACAATCAAAAAAAGTTGAGAGAAGTCAAAAATGTTGCATAGCTTTTTTTTTTTGTGGATGTAAATGTCTAAAATTGTCTGAATAGCTTGAACATTTGGTCAAAAAAAAATATAGCATCAAACAGATGATGAAATGTTTGCTTGTTATTGAGATATTTTCTGTTTATTTAATGCTTTAGTTTAAATGTTCTATTCCGGACAATCATATATATCTATATATTTTCTGAATGTTTCCAGTCTCAGTGCAGAGACGTGAGGAAGTGTGTCCATCTGTTTTGTAGTCAACAGGCGCAAACAGTTGAAATGAGGCAATTTTGTACAAATGGAAGTGCTATTAAAGTTGAATTCTCATCTTTAATAGAAAAGTAAAAAAGATGAGGAACACACAGCGGGTTGCGCTCAAGTGTGAAATAATTCCCATTTTCAGTGGAAAAAAAGCTGAAAAAGTTTGCCTTTTAAAAAAAAATATTAAAATATATATGCTTTCACTTCATAACAAACTATAAGAGAGGTCTTAAATATTTGTTTAATGAAGTGGGATCATATAACAATAGCGGGTGATGAATTCATTAACTAATATGTTAGCCACAAATATGATCGAATGTGCCTCTTTTCAAACTTGCTATTTATATATTTATTAGGGTTGGTAATTTAACGCTTTAATTATAATAATTCATTATGATGGAAAATAACGTGTTAAAATTATTAAGGCATTTAACCCCTATCTGACATGATAAATATAAGGCAGTGCAACAACTCATGACGGAGCCCGGAGAAAGTAACAGTAAGAATGTCTCCTAAAAGTCAAGGTGCACACCAAATAAAAACAGGAAATCGTGCCGTTGCCTCGTGCGCTCTTCATTCAAATGCGTGCCTCACGTTAACGTTCAATTACAGATCGATAAACGAGCAAGAATGATAAACTTTCTTGAGGAAGCAGCACTGGTCTGATACTTCAGAGAACTGATTGTAGTTTTAGGGGGGCTGAGACTAAAAAAGGGTTTAGAGCCGCCCCCCGCTGGAATCTGCCATTTGAACAAATCAAATAATTAACACATTTACCACCACCTACTCGCAGTTTTACTTTATTTAGAGTATCCTTTCACTGAAGAAATATTTTATCGTTTCCTTAGTGATACTAATAATATCTCACCCAAATTTGATGTGCAATTAATTTATGAGTAATTCGATTGCGTTGAATGAATCGCCACCTCATGTAATTTAACTGGATTAAAAAAAAATTATTGCTTACCATTTTTATATTAATAGCTCTGTCGTATATACATATATAGCTTATTCTTTATTTCCCCCCAAACCCCCCCCGAGATTCACTTATAATTCATGAACTTTAATAATTTATAACTAAACCTTTGCTTCCATCCATAATCTATAATAAAGCTTCCTCCAGCGAAAAAAAAGCTGTCTCCTGTTGTCCTCTCTCAACAAATTCAACCCACATATTTGTTTAGAACTGTTCTGGACTTCTGCACTTATCTGTGCGTATTTCTCTACTGGAGAAAACTCTATTCTGGATATTGTGTCATAATGGTGGATTTGTTGTTGGTAATTGATAGTTGTGTGGTTATTGTGATTATTGCTTGTGTTGGAGTTTTACTGCCTCTAGTGTTGATTAGTTTTGGAAATAGCATCAATATATACTTACTGGTATGTATTTTGTGTGCACCCAGGTCTGTTTATGTCATGAGACCAGGTACGCTCCTTCTGATGGCACCCATTCGCTGCAGAGAATCCATTAGTGAACAACTGATATAATGCTAAATTTCTCCAAATCTATTCTTGGTCGACCCTATGGTGCAAATTTTCATTTTCAGGTATAGCGATCCAAACATCCCATTCCAGTGTTCCAGTCATTATTTGTTTTAGACTTTTTTCCCCAGACTTTCTCCTACCTCCATGTGAAAATAACCAACAGAATTTCATTATCATTGCTGCCGCCTCGTAAATGACATCTAATTGGGCTTCTCACTGAAGTGGAGCTTGATTGATCTCTACAGGTCGGATTTCTGACCTCAAGCACTGTTTCTTTGGTCATTTTCAAGTACAAGGTGGGAGAAGTTCTGAGCTCAACCATCCATCCTACTTCCTCAATTACTTCCTATTGACTAGGTGGGCCAAGCTGCCAATTAGGAGCCATTGATGTGTAAACACGGGTGTAATGTGTTAATGCTTTCTTCTGTTGGCCACCAGAAAGTTCGAACAGTTTGGATTGAGTTTTTCTAACAGTTAGTATTAGAAGTGGTCTTTTTGGACTGGGATATAAAGGTTTCTGCCACTGGCAAGATCTTTGTAAAAAAATAAAACTCTAAACATCCTGAAAAACAACATTTCATTTGGTACATTTATTTTAGGGCGTTTTATGACATCAAATGACTTAAAGAGTTGACTTAATTACCCCTAGAAGTCATATTCTTTGCTTTTCAAAGCCTATTGTTTTAAATGAAGGCTTCGGGAGTTCATCGTGTGCTTTGATATTCTGTTATGGGCTGAATAGGAGCTTTTTCTCACATTCAACCTGTGATGCATTCTCATTATAAAATACAATTTGGCTTTGGTGTGCAAAACAGCTTTCAAAACCCTCACAGAAATGTCATTTAGTCACACCACACTGACAATATAGAGCATTCCTGCCATAAAAAAATCTTCTAATTATCTGCTTTTGTCAGCAGGGGTGCAAAAACTATTAGAAAATGTGTGGGGGGCAAAATCCACATTTTTCAGACTGCCTTCCAAGTAATGAACGTCCTGAAAAAATATCATTTTACTTGAAATATAAATGCAGGCTTGAGTTTATTCAGATGGAATGGCAGTTAATCACAAGTCTTGCCGTAGCCGTCATCTGAAGCCCCTCAAGTCATGTGATCTTTATTCTAAACCTGTTTTGATGTTTTGTCCATAATCAGTGGATGGCCCACAGGAAAGCTGAGTGGTGTGGGTAGTTCATCAGCCTGCTCGATGTCTGTTGTTTGTCTCCGGTTGTTTGTCTGGGAGTGAAGCTATTAGACAATGACTGCACATTTTATGAGCTCATTTCTGCCCATACTAAACACACATTCGGTTCCCAGGATGCTCTGCAGAGGAAGGCGGGGGAGTCTGCTGTCAGCGAGCACAGAACCGTGATCGACAGTGAATGATAATTCACATTATGTAAGTTTTTTTTTTTTTTTTTTGATGGTGGACTTTAGCAGTGACAAATTTGACTTGACACTGTGTGTGCGGTAAAATGTATTAGAAATGCATGAATGCACATTATATTTTAACGATAAACTGCAACAATTGCCAGGCCTGTAAACTTGTGATAGATCGCCTTTGTGTACATTTCAGATGGTTTTAGATGGATAACGTACAATTAAAAATATTTTAAGACATTTAAGAGAAAAAAGGTGCTCGTTTAATCATACTTAATAATACTTAATACGCCTATGCACACAAACACAAATACTAACAGTAAATACAGTTGGAAATTGAAATTTCATTGCAATTGATGTGCATTTGTAATTGTGCATGTATATAGCTTTTATAGTTTGGGGTTGTTGTTTTTTTTTTTTTTACATTTTTAAATACATTTCTTATGCTCATTCATACAGGCTGCATTTGTTTAATCAAAAGTACAGTAAAAACACTAATATTGTGAAATAGTATTACAAGTTAAAATATTTTTTTCTATTAAAATGTAATGAATTCAAAGCTGTGATCAAAGCTGAATGTTCAGCATCATGTCTCCAGCCTTCTATGGAAGCAAGTGAATAAAACATTAAAAAAAGGCTGTTGTGACTTTTTATCTCACTGTTCTGACTTTTATGTCAGAATTGTGATATATAAACTTGCAATTGCAAGTTATAAAGCCAGAATTGCAAGATATAACTTCTCCCTCCTTGTACATGTTTATATCTATATTTTGAGAAGTTTGTATCATGCATGAGCTAAAAAGTCACATGATGCTTCAGAAATCCTTCTAATATGCTGATCTGCTGCTCAAAAAACATTATTATCAAATGTTGAAATCAATATCGAAACAATGGATGCATCCTTGCTGAATAAAAGCGTTTAAGAATTTGAATGGTAGTGTATATCCTAACTTTTTGTTTCTTTAGAGCAACATGCTTAGAAAACAATCTGGGTCAGTTTTGGTTTAATGTTGATCTTATGATAGAGTGAAAATGAGTACCTGATGATAAGAGTCTGTATGTACCAGAGGGCTACATCTGAATGTCATCTTTAGATCAGCCACAACAACATTCATCATCAACCCCACCTGGGACCAATAGGTCTTATCACCATGGAGATAGATGAATGTGTGGGTGGCGTGATCAGTTTAGTCCTGAACTGCTGAACAGCTGAAGACACAAACAGGTGGTTTAACATCCTGCATTACTGGAGGAACTGTGCCTGATACTGTACTTACAGTCTGTTTCAGCTCCAAATGATGCCTGAGATCTTACAGAAATAGAATCGCACATAATTAGATCTTCAAGGACTTCTGAAAACATTGATCGTGTGGTTTGGAGGCCTGCCTCCTTCAGGTAACCACAAAAAAAGCAGCCTCTTGTTTAAAACGACAAACATGCTACCCAGGATGGATTTGTAAAATTCCACCAAGAGGTTTTTATTTAGAAAAAAATAATTATTTTGAAATGCTCAGTTTTTAGATATCGATGAGATAAAATAGAGAGGAAAAATATTACTTATTCATGTTGTGATCCTCAGATTTTCAAAGTGTTTTAGGGTTTCTCATTAAACAATGAAAAGGATTTCTTACCAAATTATTTGACCATCCACGTTAAATTTTCAACTGTTGAGTGCAGATGTAGCCACTATTTCTGCTGCTCCAGAAGCACCTCCTGATGGCAGAGAATGAATTATCATTTTCAATAAGCCCTTCAGCGACGTAGTTTTGTTGCTCACTCTGTTTTTTTTGTTTTGTTTTCTACAGCAACTCTGAGCACTGTATTCTTATATTGTATATTCTTTATCCTGACTGAAGCCCCTTTGTTTCAATCTGTAAGAATAATCAGCCTATGTTATAGTTTAAATTTAAATTTAAAGATAATAATTTTAATAAGGTGACTTTAAGAGCCTTATTTGATGGTGACTTTGAAGTTTGGTTCTAAAATGAGATAAACACCATTTTGGAAAACAAAAAAACAGTTTCTGCCAAAATCAGTATTGTATCTGATCGGTATTCTCTGTAGAACGTGATGTATCTGTTCGACCAATCACAGCGCATCATTCCACGCATTGTAAACAACACTGGTAATGACAGCACTTTGAATACACCCCGCATCTAGTTTTCCTAACTAATTCGTACTATGTGATCAACAAAAAAGCAAAAAATTTAGGGCTGCGTGACAAATCACGTATGATTATTCTACGCACCTCTTCAGGAAAGACGGTTTTGTGATTTGCATTTTAAATATCACTGACAAGCTGCGCAATATCCCGTTCATAATGGCAGAATCTTAAAATTGTAAAAAAACTAAAACCTGGATTTGAATCTCGGATTTGGCGTCCCGTGAGTGTGAGTAAATGATCGGAGAATATTATTTTCTGGGTGAACTGTCCCTTTAAATGGCATATATTTCAGTAGAATGTGTATATTCAGTGAATTTATTTTTTTTTTGGTTAAATTTAGTGTGCGGATCAAACTCTTCCTCTTTTGTTTGATATACAGTCTCCATCGCTCTGTGTGACAAAGACCCAGTCCTAATTAAATTTGGGATCTTCTCCAAATGACTGAAGTGACCCATGAGTCTAATTCTGGAAATCCTGACATTTTCAGTCGGGCCGAATCTATCAGCGCTCATGGGTAATATGTAGTTGGTGAAATGAGTGTCACCTATAACGCTTCGCCAGGTCTTTGTTCGAGTGAATTTCCATTTCACCTCCCGTAGATGGTAATAAGTCCCAGACCGAATGGAGATGTGCGTTTTTCTGCTCGTGGGCCCAGCTGAGGGCGGCCGTTCCGTCGGGAAATAACCCAGCGTCGCTCCCAGTGGAAGTCGAGTTTTCAATTTCCTCAGCTTATAGAGATGTATTGGCCAATGAGTGCTCCTTCGTTCCCCTGTTGAGCCTCTGCCAGACTCTAATGTGGACTCTCCTTCAAACTGTCACGCTTATACCTGCATGATAGCAGTGAAACTAATGATTGTATTAGCATAAGTGCTGGTACAGGAGGTCAGCAGTAACCGTGTAGAGACGCCGGATGCATGCGGCTCAATGAGGAGAACGCTAGGCTAATGTAGACAAATATGTGCCCGGCGCTTGTCAAGATCCCGTTTATCACAATACGCGCCGTTATGTATCACTGAGAGAAACGTTCCATATGCTTTCTCCGTTTGGTGCACAGCTTGCAAAAAAGTTCATTTCAGACTTTGCTACACATGATAAATCTTTGTTATTGTAGCCCGAAATGTGAGGCATCAGGCTCAAATTGGATTTGTGGGGAAATGGAGGGTTTGATGAAACCGTGATAATTCTCGCATTGATCATCTCACTGTCAGTTATAATCCAATTAAAACAGATCGTCTGGATCTAACCTGGTCTCGCCGTCCTCCTCCTCTCTCGTCCTTTCTCTGTAATTAAGGATTAAAGGAAAACTCTAATGAAGGAAAAAGGCTGAGATGAAGCCTGCTGGACGTTCAACAGCTCAGTACGTATAGGGCTAATTTGGACTTCAGAGCGGGAAAAATATGACACGGAGAGAATATTTCATTTTTGTCTCAGGTGTAATTGGTCCTCGTTTTTGGTCACAATACTCCCAACTGGGTTATTATAGTTAATGACACAAAAACTTTTTTTTTACTCGAAATAAAATAAACATTAATCATTCGTACATATTTAACGAGGTGGCTAATTCGTATGACTTCAGTCGTATGAATTCATATCATTTTTACTAAATCGTATGCATTTACCTAACCCCGCCCCTAAACCTACCCGACAACTGAATAAAAAATTATTGTACAAAAATATACAATACGTAACTAGTTAATATGCATTTTAAATAAAATGAAATTTAACACTAAAGAAAGAGTATAATTGCAAAAACCTAATCTTTTTAAAAAAATTGCATTTAGAGTTCTGCAGAGTAAATGCACATAAACTGTGTATTTTAACATTACAAAATAACACACGTGAGCTAATTATGCATGCCGCTATATTGAAGTAAATCATAGCTATGCGTTATTTGCAACCGGCATGCTGTAAGTGATTTGATTAAAGAATATGGAAAAATAAACATGCATACAGCTAATAGAATACGCATTTGAACACTTACTAGAAATGAATTGCTTACTATAATGAGGGTTTTTATACTGCACCATAAAGAATCATCAGTGCAAATGGGCCAATAATGCAACTCTGTGTGTGTGTGTGTGTGTGTGTGTGTGTGTGTGCCTGCGCTACTGCACATCAGATGATGGGTATCAGGGCAGATTAAATGTATTCATGCTTCGTTTAGTTTCATTACCCTGACAGTAAAGTTCAACAAACCAGGGAACTCGAATGAGGCAATGATCGCTGAAACCTTCGCCCATCGCAGGCTGATCAAAACTTTCATTTAATTCAGCCCACTCAGTGCAGAGTTATTGCCATTAAAAACACATTTAAATTTATTTAAACTTTATTAGAAAAATGTCCTCATGTCCTAATTACTCCATTTATCACAGTCATACTGTCGGATATTTGTTTTAAAACTTTTTGTGAAAGCTAATTAGTTTCAAAGCAGTACTTTTTTTTTTTTTTTTTTTTGTTAAAGATTTTTTTTTTTATAATTTTGCATAATATTATATATTACACAATATTGTGTGTGTGTATTATTATTATTATTATTATTATTTTTTTTTTTGTATGCATTTTAACATTTTTCATAGATTTTTTTTTTTTTTTTTCAGTACTGAAGTTTTTCCTCCTTTTTGCTGAACTTGAAAATTTAATGAAGAAAATAACGAAGAAGTTTTGTCCATGCAAAACGTCTCGTCATCATGTTAGGATTTTACGAAGTAATGCAAATTCAAATAGCCCACCCACAAATCTTCATGCAAATCTGATTTCTAAATATGAATTAGATGTCTCCTTGAATGCAATTCTATTTTTTGCTAGCTTAATCTACCAGTAATCATGTAATTGGCAGTCTACTAAAATGATAACATATCACCCATTTCAAAAAGCAACAGTTATGAAAAACTTTTAAAGTGTTTTTGCAGTCTAAATCTTGAATACACACAAGTAATATCAATCATAGCTAAACAAATTCCTCCAGCAGTCCAGGATTTAAGCGGTTTTCCCCTGTTTGAGGCTTACACAATGTGAGTTAATTGTTGTTGGTACTCTTGTGCCCTGTGATGGACTAGGGGGAGACTCGTGCTATACGGCTCTTGTGTGTGGAGCTACGGTCTAATTGCATTTGGACGAGAACAAAGCTACTTTCTTAACACACTCTCAAGCAGATGGAAGCAGGATAGAGCGTACAGTAATTAACAAATCTGATGGAGGACAGTTAGCAAATAGCATTCATTATGCTGCAATTTTCTGTTCCTTTTAAATAAAAGCACCCAATACTCCGAGCATTTGGGTTTAATTGCAATTAATTAAATTCTCAGTGAATGCCGCACATCAGCTGGAAAATCATGTCAGCTCATGGTAATTCTGTGTTTTGTGTGTAATTTTAAACAGAAGTTTTTTTTTCGGTGAGTCAAAAGGTACTTGACGGCAAACGAAAGAGCTATTCTTACCACCAATCACGGCCTTGCTCCACACACATTATACAGATTCACATTTCATACGGGATGGGAAATCTGATGAATTGCAGTAATGATCAAATGAGCTGAAAATGTTCATTTGTGTGAGGAATTAAGATGTTTCATGTTGAGTTTTTAATTTAATTTCATCTTCTTTTTTTTTCACCATGTATAATATACTTTATAATAGTTATGACTTGTCCACACCCCCCTAAAACATCTCACTTAAACATGTTCCAACTCTGCAAGGACAGTCTGGTGCTTCTGCTGCTTCTGGCTACCTCTAAAGTCACGTTTTCTTAATAAAAGAACCTGTTCAAATATGAGTTTTGAGAAGTGGTGGTACTGTTTTCGTTTGTCATTTTCTCAGATCATAAATGCAAACAAGGTTATGTTCATGAGGTGCGACGCAATGTGGTGCGTAAAAAGAAAGTACTAAATCGTGTTAACGAGTGATTATATCCCCACTGTATGCGACAAATGTCTCGTTTGTAATGCGTTTTATTATTTTGATTATCGCAGTATCATTGGCCAATCACAACGCACTGGACAGCTGGTCAAACGGAGCATATCTCGCTTTTTTTAGAATGCTGAGCTTTGTACAAATCAAGTCGGGGTTTAAAACGGAAATAAAAAGTCTATCCTGTCTTGTCGGGTGTTTTATCATGCTCAAGGGCAACAGCTCTGGTGGGCATTCCTTAGATGTGTTAGATCTTTGAGTTAAGCTCATGAAAAATGGGGACAAAAACAATATGTGCATTTATAATTTGTTTCTGTGTGTGTGTTTTATATATATATATATATATATATATATATATATATATATATATATATATATATATTTATTTATTTATTTATTTATTTATTTATTTATTTTTTATGATTTTCCTAAGATGTGGAATTCTGGGATCGCAACGTGTCAACGCTTCAAAATCCCAGCGGACGCAGGTCATTCAGGTACTGTTCGCTAACTATTTTTATTCATGAATGCTCCGTGTTTGTTCATTCCACTCATCTGACATGCTGCTTTCTGCATACTGCGTGGCAGGGAATGTTGATTGTTTTAATTAATATTAATGCTGCATTTAAAATCCTCAACCTCTTTTTGCTTTGAGCTCGGCGTTAAAACACCGGCAGAAATACATACGACTAACAGAGCTATTTCATGTGCCGCTCCTGATTCACATTTGGCTAAATTATGATAAGTAAGATCCATATTCATCAGCAAGAAGAATAAAAGTGGCACAATGCGGCTGATTCGGGCCGAATGCTCGGGGCGTTTATTATGTACTGTTTGTACTCCTCTCAGCGGAGCTTCTCCCTACAATAACGAACTTCTAACCTGCCCATAGGGAAACATTTGTATTCCACCATCAGTATATGAAAATAGTAAAAGTAAATCAAACTATTTTCAAAGTAAAATAACGGCACTGTAGGGAGTCTGGGGTTCTGCGCTCTCATTCAAATCTCCAGTTTAACCACATTCGCTCCATTGCGTCCTCTGCAGGGACACCGAATGTGACGTCCGTCCAATAGCTTTCTGAAAACACGCCGGACCACCAGCATGCTGAATTCATTTACGACTACTTTAAAACCTGCGGCTCTTCAGTATCTTCAGTATAACACAATGAGCTGGGTTGAGTTGTTTTTCCTGAAGTCATCTGAGTCCCAGCAGGGAAAGGAAGCGCACAGGCTGTGGAAGGACGTGCTTTCATATAAAAGCCATTGACTCGTGCGTGTAGGCAAGACATTAACGGCCGTTCCATATTATTCTCATTTTTAATGTCTTGCAATTGCAGTTTTAACGTTTGCATACGTGAAATTACTTGATCGCCCACACACACACACACACATATATATTCTTTGTGTGTTATATAATAATTATAGATTTAAAAACACCTTACAGCTTTGTCATGACCTTCAGCTCCCCATCATTCATTGCTCCTTTCTTCTGTAGCCCCGATTCATTTTTAATCTTTATCAACTGTGAGGCTTCAAGCTTGCAGCCTTCACACGCTCTATAAAGCCATCAACTCTCAAATCTCAACTCAATCTGGCTTTGACATCTACGTTCACTCACTGTGAAGATGATGTCTCCCCGTCCCGGCTCGGCTCAACTGTGACATGGAGATCAGAAATAACAGACGATTCCTAACGTGGAGCACGCAAAATGTGCGGTGCATTCATGCAGCTAATAGCAAATTAGGACCGTTTAGACTGGAATCTAAATTACCTTTGACCTTTGCTTAAGTCAAGAAGAAACACTTGGAATACATTTGTGTCCTTTAACGTTTAACATTTAAAGGGGCAACATCACAGAAACAGGATTTTCCTCTCCTTTTAAGTATTTGCAGACATTGACGTTCACAATGCAAATGAATAATTTGTCAAAAATTTGATTTTTAGCTGCACAGAAATCTTGTCTGTTCTCTCTGAAGAATAACATCCACTGAAGTATTTGTTTAGAACAGTTTCTGTTTCTTGTGATGGATTATTGCGATCTGTTTTTATCAACCGTATAGACTCTTATTCTGACGGCACCCATTCACTTCAGAGGAGCTATTGGTGAGCAGGTGATGCAATGCTACAATTCTCCAAATCTGTTCTGATGAGAAAACAAACTCATGTGCATCTAGGGTGGCCTGAGGGTGAGCAAATTTTCAGCAAATATTAATTTTTGCAAGAGAACTATTGCTTTAAGCGTGTTGCCATGCGGTTGCTATGGTGTTCCAGGTGGTTTCTTACTGGCTGAAACCCAAATGGAGCCCACCAGCAAGTCTCAAATCCCTCTTCAAGACCATGAGATTTTTTTTGGGGGCCGTATTATTTTCCACCGAGCAACAGTCTTTATAACAAACCCACCAATCTCCCCAAAAGCTGTTTTTTAAGTTTAATAAACTACAAGTTTTATTCTGCTTTTTTTTTTTTTTAAACGTATGAGCAATAGTAATAGCGACTGCTGCCTTAGCAAACACAGCAAAACAATTAAGTATGAAATATTCTGTTTTTGGCAATGAATTTTGAGATTACAGAGATTGTATGCCATCTGAACCTGGTCCAAATGAAGAAACGTCAAGCTAAGAACCTTCTAGTCTAAACATCAGAGACGTTAGCACAGAGTGGCTTTGATGCTATCAGCTCTGAGGTTTAGAGTCTCAGCCGACCTTACGAAAGTAGCAGAAATAACCGAGATAGCTGAGCTGAGATCCTTTTCAATTTGCTATAACTTTGTTTTGCTTGTTGAAAATCTATGACATAGCTGGAGTTTGATCCGCGGGATGATTTGATTTCACTCATTCAAACTTTGAGATGAGATTGGCTTTCAACATTTGACTTGTCTTCTCCTTTAAAACATCAAGTCTGGAAATCAAGAACTTCTTTATTCATGAGCAGAAGATTGGATATGTGCAGGAAGGAAAGGAACCAATTTGTTTCAAGTGCTCTTACAACCCGTGGAGGTTATTAGATGTATCTGCTTCAGAGTTATATTTAGAGCGTCTGGATGCGTCCTCATCCTTTCAAAAGGCGGCATTGTTTCCGAGCGTCGCGTGGTGAGATTATAATACGATTTTGACAGCAGAGAAATAGTTTGACAGCTGGCTGAAAGGATGTGTCTTGTGTTCTCGACGCCTGTCAGATGGAAGGTAAACAAGCCACTATTAAAGAGGTCATGTTTATGCATGCATGTTTCACGATATCCGTGATGCCGGCGCGTCTAGACGTCAATTTTCCTTGCGGTTTGATGGATTTTATGTTTGATTTGAACAGTAGCATTGGAAAGTATACTTGGTGCAAAATGTAACTATGAATTACAGTCATTGTAACTCCGGTTTTCTTTGCACGTTCACACGAATCTTTCTCAAAACAGGAGCTCCTGGTCTGACCCAGTCTTTAGGACAGGAATACGATCAGCCTCATTTTCTCTAGACAGGTGAGATGAGTCAGCCCGGCCCCTAAAGCGTCAGCACCTTTTGTTAAAGTGACGCTGTTTATGTTCGAGTTTGTTGTCTTTTGGGTTGAGCGTCACAGTTGGACATCCGTGCATCTTTTCTAGGTTGCCTGTTATGCGGCATTTAATATGCAAACTAGTTTATTGTTCCTGGATTGCATTCACGCTAGCGTGTGTATTTGCATATAAAAGTACATTTTTGATGCGTTTGAAAAGTGTTATTTGTTAAAAATTCACAAAATATTATTAGAATTTAAAATACTGGTTTCCCATGCATTTTAAAATGTAATTACTCTTGTAATCAGGATTTTGAGCAGCCATTAGTGCATTAGCCATGCTTCAGTCATTAATGTCAAGAATATAAAGCTGGGTAGATTATTTACAAATTGTATTTCATCAGTGATTACAGATTTCATGATGAAAAACTGTATTTAGTAATTTCATTTTAATTTAATCCTTGTTTTAAATGTACCATATTAAATATCAATAATAATAATAATAAAATCAAAAATATATCCCATGTTTGATGTCAAAATTCTAAAATGCATTAAACATTAAATTAGTGAGTTGATAGTGAATAGTGAGTTGATTGATTAAAAATGTATTTTAATTAAAATGTAAAATAAAAGCAATTCAAACACTAGATGTATGTTTTTTTAGCTGCATGTTATCCAACATCAGAACATCCCACACACATAAGTAACTGCAGAGACATCTCTAACGTTATAATGGTCATTTTGAATTGTTCCATTGTATTTGTTAGATATAGATTAAGTTGAAAAGGGGCAGGAGAAAGTAGACTAACTTTTGGAAAAAAAAAAAAAAAAAAAAAAAGTGTTTCAATTAAACCCTACATTTGAGTTTGGAGATTATCTTCGTAACTAAAACTTCAGGTATTTGTTGAGCATTAAAGGATCTCTGTGAATCACTAGATGAATGTGTAACATCCAGCAAAAAAAAAAAAAAAGAAAAGAACTGATATTTAGATTAAATTCAAATTAAACTTGGACTGAAAACTGAAAAGTCAAAATTAAGAAATGTCTCGCTGCTTTGCATGGAGGATTGTCTGATTAGGAATAGTTATTTGAACATCAAATGCCACCTTCAAAGGGACATTATTTCTAAATGTGGAAAAAAGGGAGAAACTCGCGTATTTATCTGCTCTTTGAAGCTAACGATAAAGGTTTTTTGTGTTTTAATCCCTCATTTTTATTTCCTGGCTGTCTGCTCGTAGGTGCAAAATGAAAGAGAATTGGTGATTTAGTGCTGCTTCTCTTCAAATGGTGAGTATTTCTTTCCCTGACAAAAGTGAAACCAATTAAATCCAACTCTTTCTGCTGTTGCCCAAAACAGAGTCCACGATGTGCTCAAACTTCTGCCAGCGAGCAATTCAATCATACACGCGTTTCTTTCGATGCCACGATTACAAAACACGCGCGTCACGTGCAAGATACAAAACATCATGAAATTATTTGTGCTGTGATGTTTTGGGAGTTCTTTTACGTAACAAAAAAGGAAAAAGTCCAATTTTTGTGGCCTACAAGAGATGCGACGGAATTGTTGATGTCTTCTGAGCTATGCAAACCAAACATCCTCCTGTGAATGCCAGCTAATGATGGAGAACAGCAGTGAAGTGGATAAAACACTTCTCCAATGTGTGCAGTGTTACAGTTGATCTGATATTTTGTTCTTACTGGCATTTTGAGCTTGAGTAACGCTGGATTTGTATTATTTGGCACTCTCAAACACAATATGTGAATCATGGTTAGAAAGCAGCCGCCATGTGCCAAGCAGAAATGCAGCATTGCATCACTTGCTCAGCAAAGGATCTACTGGAGTGAATGGGTGCCGTCAAAATGAGAGTCCAAGCAGCTGATAAAAACATCGCAATAATCCACATCACTCCAGTCCCTCAACTAACACCTTGTGAAGAGAAAAGCTGCGTGTAAATAAATTCAAGACATTTTTAAGCTTTAAACGACCGTTTCTGGTTAAAATGTGAGTCCTCTATCCAAAAGTCTATCAGGAGAGAAATATGCTCAGATCGGACACCGTTTATGAGAGAAAAGAGTTTTAAAACGTGTATTTAGACGCAGGTTTAGATGGTAAGTTATTTAAACCCTATGGTGCTTTTTGTGCTGATGGAAATCTTATTTTGTTAAAATTCATGTTCCATCAACAAAATGACAGCATAGCATATGAGTATGACATGCAGATGAGTAAATAATGTCAAACTTTACATCTCTTCCTTGTTCAAGTCACACAACTGCCTTAAATTAGCTGCAGGGTTGTTCAAAGCAGCTCCGGTGACATCTTCGCGTTGCAAAATGCACCGTATATATGAAATAATCAACACCTTTGTGTTTACAGAAGCCTGCAAAAAAGATCATTTATTAGTCTAAATTAAGCTTCACCCTCTTGTGGCGTATGAATATGAAATTCAATTCACACAGATGCCACCGAGCTGGTATGAATAATAAAAACAGTTAATCTTTTCTTTAATTAAATGTCTCTCTCAAGCCTCGTTGCAGTGTGGGAAAAGACCCACTGGTGTATAAAACAAACCTAATTAATTCAGATACTTTCTCAACGGCAAGTTTGTTTACTAGTGCAGTGTCTATCATTTTGAGTGAACGAGCGTCTTCTGGTCTCAAAAAAAAAAAAACGAGGGAGAAGAAAAAAAAATTCAATTTGAGACGCTGGTATGGAACGCCATTGTGTGATATTCAGGAAAGAAATCAAATGTATTTTTCTCTTCACTTCTCCGCTCATCATATGTTTTGAGCACAGAAGAGATGATTTAATTAAATCATGTTTCGAGGATGTTAAGAGATAGATGTTCCTAATTGGTCTCTCTGAAATACGTGCACGCGTGTAACATTCAGCAGCTGTGTAAATCGGTTTAGTAGAACAAGGAGAATAATATTGTGCAAACTTGTAGCTGTCTGCTCGCTAAAGCTGCTCTAAAGGACTGAGCGCTATATGCTTTCTTTGAATGCCTGTGGGAACTGTCGGGTGAACGTGCTCGACAGTGCAACTCAAACAATTAATTAGTTGAAATCCAAGTGTGTGCCGCATGTGTTACGCTTTGCGGAATTAATTAATACGTATGCATTCGATACGCTCCGGGTCTCCATGGACGTGTACGGTGTTTCTCAGGTCACCTGCAATAAAACCGACAATATAAAAAAATACCAACAATCAAAACATAATTTGCTTTTTTTTTTCCCTATCCAGTATCAGAAATGGTCCCTCCCCCGAGACCACTCTAATTTTTCAATGTATCCTGATTACCATCTCCTCCACACACGGCGTATTATACTAAACGAACTGGAAAAAAACCCTTCACTAATGATCGTATGTTAGTTACGCCCCTTTGTAAGTCACCGGGCTGATATTTATCAACACTTAGCAACAATATCCAAAAAATATCCCCTAAAAACATGTCAGACTTACCATTATGTTCTTTGGGTTTATTCATCAACATATTCTCAAAAAAGCACCTTTTCAGTTCATTATGTGTTAATTGGTGGACTGAAGATGCTCCTGACGGCACCCATTCACTGAAAAAGCTACATTGACATCTCAGATGGCCTGAGGGTGGATAAATTCACAGCAGTTTTTTACATTTTAAATATTAACTATTCTTTACCAGCCTGGTTATATGCTTTTGTTAGGAAATAAACTTTACATAAACAATTTTCTTTTATGTTCCACAGAAGAAAAAACAAAGTCTTGGAGCTTGGAGCAAGATGAGGGTGAGTAAAAGATGATTTTTCATTTTTATGTGAACTGGTCCTTTAAGACTACTATACATAACATCTGTTATAATTGGCCAAGCTGTTTCCATGTTAAATGCTTTCTTAAAGGATGGAAGGAATTTAAATTTCCAGTTAGTGTTGCACTTATTTATTTGCTTTTAAAAAGACAGTCTTGTTTTTTTCCCTGATATGTCCCCTTTAAGGTAACAGCAGCTGCTGGGTGTGTAGATGAGATTTGTAGCATCTAAACTCCATATGGGCGGATTGTCCCAAACAAGCATTTTCATTCAGTCTTCCTTCTAAAATACTTCAATCATTATTGGTGTTAATTAGCAGTGGATCAGTCAGAGGAGCATAATCCTATCTGACATGCTAATTTGAGAGCTGGAAAACCGCCAGTTGCCACTAAGTAGGTCATGACTGCAGTTTGGGTGCAGTGGTGCGGCAGGTCAGGCAGCGAACGGCCACCTGCTTTTCAGAGTTTAACCCTGTCTCTGAAAAAACACCTCCTTGATAGAACGCATGATGGGGAAACTCTGAAAGCAATGGACTTATTGTTCTTAAAATGTCATTAAGCAAACGCGCGATTACATGATGTGGGTGGTTTAGCATGGAAATTACTTTTTTTTTTTAAAAAAGCAAACAGCTCTGGAATTCAAAATAGGAACGCAAAATAACGAATTATACAAAAAAGGTATTATAATATCCTTACAGTAATGATTATGCACCTGGGTTTTTGAAAGAAATCTATGCTCGCCAAGTCTGCCTGTATTTGTTCAAACATACAGTCAATACAGAAATGGTTTATGTTTTGAAAAATATTATCCTTGCTTGATTTTCAACATTATTACTCTACACGTATGTTGCTTGCGAGACGTTTCTCGATTGGCGAAAACGGTCGTGTTTCTTAAAATTGTTTCTTTGTAGAGCATCTGTTGCTACGGTTTCCACAAAAATATTTTCTTTGGTTGTGTTTTATCACGACTGAATAACCCAGGGCTAAATGAATTTCAGAGCGCACCTACCTCAAAAATTCCGCTTTTAAACGTTTATTAACCGAATTAATGAAATACATCTTTATCACACAGGTCATGACGAACCCTCCACCTGCTTACAGTCATGGGGAGAGGCTTGTGGGAAGGCAGAAATCTGATTTAAAATTAATGACTGAAAAGCGATGTCGGGCGTCCTGCTTTTTTTTCGCCGGGAGTGAGCTTTGAGGATGCGAGTGGCTCACTGCATCATTCAAGGGCACCAATTTTTGTCAGATTTTCATTTTATAGAATATATGAATATAATCATCTCACGGAGAGTCTTTCAGACTAGTATAAACCGAACACTTTGTGGCCACAGTTGACTGACAGTAGCTATAACCTTGTTTGATCAGTTAGTTCAGGATGAAGGCTCTTTAGAAAAGCGTAACATGTTTGAATAAAGAAAAAAAAAAAAAAAACGACTGAATGAAAGAAACATTGATAAAATTCACTTCATGGCATGTTTCTATGGCAACCGAAAGCCCTCAACAACGACAGAATGCATAGAGAGAAGCGCACTTTGAACGGCAGAAGGGCACTTCTGATGTCACCGGGAAGTAATAAAGTGGTTACTGTAATGAACTCCAGAGGGAAGGTTGAACCGAGAGAATAAACCTATAAATACTTAATTCCTTACATAGCATTTGCCATTTAACCGAATCTCGTCTTTTTAAAGTGTGCGCATCGAGCGCGTTCCGAAAGCTCAGCAAGGCTAAAAGCCCCTAAATGAGGATATTAAAACTTGGCGGAACAATATTGTGTAGCCACGCCCAATTAATCTCCACTTTGTTTCAGTTGGACCAATTTCATGCTCCTCTGATCAGACAAAACACTCGCAGACCTGCCACTTTACCAGCCGCTGAGAACCCCGACCAGGCATCGGTGATTAGTGAGGCTGCATTTTCAATAGTGGATGTTTTACTTCCTTCTGAAGCGCGCTGTGCGCCATATGTTTGTGAACAACTGGAGCAGCGACGCCAGCAGGAGGAGTCCAGGTTGCGAGCCCGGTGAAAATTCTGCAAATTTCATTATCAGGACGGAGAAAGTAGATAAAAAGGCTACTTCGAAGAGCGGAACGTGCTGATGCTGTTGTTATAGATAAATTAGGATAAGACCGTTTGGATATTTTAGGCTTTCCTTCGGTTGTAGGCCCCCCTAACTTTAGAAGTTGGTCAAATTTCTCTTGCATCCTAAGAATGCTCTGTTGTTCATGTGTACCAAATTTTATGAGGTTTGGATTTTGCACTCACAAGATACAGATCACTCCGTTATGATGGGACATAAACAGTGAGTCTGCTAAATTTTAAAAAACATTGAGGATTCAGGAGTTGATGAAAAGCTGATAATTAAATTCTAAAAAAGAAAACGCACTTTTAAAATAATAACAATCGAGTAAAACGCTTTCTAAAAGCATTTTATCAATATAATAGATTATTTAATGTGCTTAGATGTTTATTATTAACCGCTATCAAAGAACTGTTACTATGAAAAAGTGTTGTTAAATTATTGAAATATTATTTTGAGATCTGAATATTTTAGGCCAGTCGGCTGTTAGCATGAAACTGGTTCTATCAACAAAAAACCAATAGGATTTTTCCATAAGCTTTTGGATTATCGCAAAAAAAAGGACTCTATTCAGTCAAAGTTCATTAAATTTTGTGTCCGTCGAGATTATCTTCATGAAATAATAACTTTTATGAATTTTGCTGCCTATATAAAAGCTGTAGAACTTAAAAGCTAAACTTAGGCTATTAACCAACTAAAGCACCAAGGTCAGGATTTAGTCGGTAAAATGAATTTGAATCCATGCTACATGAACCTTTTATATAAACTGGAATAAATACAAAACTAGAACCAAACTAAAGCTGAAATGAAACATTTGTAATAAATAGTATGATGAATAAATGAAACAACCATAACTAAAAGACATATGAAAGCACGCAATTTTGTACATTTAAAAAAAAGTGAGGTGCATTAAGTCAATAAATCATTGATTAATATGAATATTTTAATTAAAAATGTATCTCCACGTACTGTTCAATAACATTCTAGTGCATTTAGTCTATTAAATAACAGCAGAGTGAGCAAGTTTTTGGATATGCTAAGAAGATCCTTTCCAATCTTCCAATCCTTTCCAATCTGATGCCCTATGCATCCTTTAAGTTTTACTTTCACGGTAAGAAAGCGATAAATACCTGTTGAATTTCGGGGGAAAGCAAACTGTTGAAGAACAATGTGCGAAAGAATTAATTGGTTATTCTACAATTATTTTCGAGTCATCTACGAGTATTTTCTAATCATAGTGTATAATTTAAATTAATAAACTGTTTGGCGTGATGATATTTAATGTCTCCGAAAGTGCCTGTAGTCCCATTTAGCAACTTGCTTTAAGAAGTCGAGTGTGGAGTAACTGGTGTGTTTTATGTTGTAGAATAAAACATGAAAATATACTGAGCTTGTGTGAACCACGGACCTTATTTTAGGAGATTTAACCAAACTCCCATTCAGAAAATGAGTTTGCATTTTTAATAAGCCTGTCTCCAGCAACATTTTTCAGTTTTTGTTGTTTTTCAATTTTTCTTTGTTTTCTGCAGCGACTTGAAGCACTTTTACACCATTGTTTTCTGGCTGACAGTAAGATGTATTTTTATTTTTATTTTTTTTTAATTCACTTCTGCTCACCAAGCCTGCATTTATTTGATCCAAAGTACAGCAATACAGTGAAATTAAAAATAGCTTTCTATTTGAATAGATTTTAAACTAATTCTAACTAATACGATTTTGATGATTCTCAATATTTAAAACAGTCAAGTACATTTTTTTCAGGATTCTTTGATAAATAGAAAGATCCAAAGATCAGAATTTTTCTGAAATAAAAAGCTTTCGTTACATTCACTATTCCATTCAAATTTCTTTATCAAGGGTGCATCAAATTGATCAAAAGTGCTTTATAATATTTCTATTTTAGATAAATAGTGCTCATATGGATATCAGATATATATTGTATCTGTCAAAATTAAGAAATATATGGTGATCTAAATTTTATCCATATCGTGCATATTTCATGTGAAGTGGATGCATGCAATTCTACCTAGTCTAACTACTACAGTATATCAGTTGTTGTATCACAGTTTTGGTTCTGAAAAACATGTATTTTGGATATTGTTAATATGCATCAGTTCAAGTAGAACGAAAAAGTGCGAGAGTTTCAAGTACATGAGGTTAAAAGCACTTCTAAAACTGGATACATGATAAATGATATGAAGTGGCCTTGAAGGTATCAAGAAAACAAAGGTCATGGAGTATCTTTCCTGTCTCTAATGATGTCTTTGCAAATCGCTCTTTTTTTTTTTCCCCTGGACTGCCACAGTGAAGGGCTATTATAGGGCCGTCTGAATGGGAACATTAGCTCACAGATACAGCAATTA
>NC_056722.1:1687392-1769892 GCF_018831695.1 Puntigrus tetrazona | reverse complement strand
AGAAACGCCACACCAGTGCGCTAGTGCTTCAAGGCAAGACAGCCGAGGTGAATAGGGTAAGAATTTTTAACTAATAGATATCGCAATATCTCCCTAGTTGATTGATTACGTTAAGAATCGCAGGCGTTTTTTTGTATTACAAGTCGAAATGTTAAAATATGCAAATAAGGCACCGTCTAATTAAATATGCACGCATTTGCATAAAATTAATAAACATGGGATGAAGCCAGGTTCAAAATACATGTTGTTGACATACTGGAGTCAAAGGTTTTTACAGAAGGGATTTTGGATATTATTTTTTATCATTTTAGAAATCAGAAAATACTGTCAGCAGCCAGATCATATTTTTTTTAACCTGTTTTTAGGAGTGAAATGTTGTACAGCATAGAATCAGGCAAATGATATATGAACAAACAATTCAGAGTGATATCAAAGTTAACTCTCAAAATTGACCAGTGGATGGAAAAACAATGCAGTCATCATTTACTCACCCTCATGTAGGGACACTGTTGTGCTTTCTTCTATAAAACAGAAAATGCGATGCATATCCAAGCTGCCGTTTTCCATACAGTCAAATGGGAAGTTTTTCCTGCCTTTTTAACGTCTCCGTTGTTTCTCCTAGAAAGAAGTGAGATTAAATGGAGAACAAGTTAAGACTCCTTCCTACAGTTTTTTTTTTTTGTTTTGTTTGTTTAGCCTCAGGAATCTTCCTGAGTTTCAGAAATCTCCCAACTGCTCAAGATTGACCACGATACAAAGTTTACAATCAAAGTATAGATTTTTAGGAGACCCATCTGAGATGTTCATCCTCCTCTATAAAAGAGCAACACTCGAGCAATGTGGGAACCAAAAACCACAAACACGGTTCCTGATGTTAGGAGAGAACCAATAACATTATAATTATAGCACACAGTATGCAAAGATTATCCAAAGCCTTTTTATAGTAGGTTTTCACAGGGATCTTTCACTCAATTTCCAACGCTTCACACAGTCTCACAAGTTCAGCTCTTGAGTGCTAAGCCTGAGAATGAGGTGTTGAAGACTTCTGGGTTGTGGAGATTTTCCTCGCTATGAAGATATTTAAAGGATCGTCCCTTGGTGTAATTGAGACATTATCTGCGAATATATTCCACACTTTACCGTCCCGTGTGTTTTTAGGAGAATTTTATTTTATTTCCTGTTATTATAAAGGGAATTAAAATCAAAAACCAAATAATAAAATAAATGATGACACTATAGTTGTTGTATTTTATTCAAATAAGTTTTATAATAAACAAATTACGTTAAAAATGAATGTAGTCAAACCTCCTGAGAAGGAAGATTTTCTCAAGGCAACACTGTTAAATGATCTTTTGCTGAAACGAAACCAATACTTTAGGACTTTCCGACCCAATTTTGTAGCCTGTTCATGGACAGTGCCAACTAATAAAAGATTCAACGCCGCTAATTAAGATTGATTCAACTGTTTATGGGCTGTTAAAGAAGAAAATTACAGGCATTATGTAGAACAGCTCTGACAACCTGGCTCCTTCAGACACGGATAGCTTACTGCTCATGAAAAGGTTTGCAGATTTCTTTTTCTTTCTTTTTTTCAGAACGGAGCAAACACCGACAGCTCCTGCCCATCACGCATGGCTTTGTTCTGTGTGTCTCTGCGGTGGATTCTGCTGCCTGCTGGAGAACTCCTGCCACATGTTCTCACACACCAGAGGTCAAAAGCGCACGTAACTCGTCATGAATGATTTATTCAGGGAAATTAACATGCACTTTCCAATCTGCGGGCTTGACGATTTGATGATGCACTTCTGTGCGCCATCCGTTTGAAAAAGTGTACGGGAGTAGATACCAAATCAGTCGAGCCTGAACGCCCAACAAAAAAAATGGAGCAGCCTGTTCATCTGTTCGGGAAATGGGTTTCGCTGAACTCTAAGCTCCTATACTTCAATAATCATGTCCCCTTTAGCCGGAATCATTCTGATAATATACAGGCTTATTCATAAAGTAGATCTCCGTGAGAGTCTCTACATCTCTACAAGCCATTTTCATAAGCCCAGCCAAGTGAATCATGGGAAAGACCTATACGTCGGGTTTTAATAATGAACTATGTCCAGCGTCCATTCAAGGGAATGATATTTATGTAGCCTTTTACATGAGCTGCTTTAAAAGTTTGCATGAACCGGAGAAGTTAAACTACATCGATTGAATGTTGAGTGGCTTATTTAAAAGGAATAAAAGATCATTTAAATGATTGACAGATAATTATACAGTACGGATTTGCAACAATTGTTTTTTTTATATCACTGAGGTTAAGTATTAGTTTTTACTTATATTCATAATTAGTTTTTATTTCTACATTTTTATTTTGCTAAATGTTTAGTATTTTTATTTTCGTCATTTTAATTAGTTTTAAGTTAAACAGTTAAAATTAGAAATGTTGCTGAACTAAATAAGTTTCTCATTTTATTTTTGTTTTAATAACCCTAGACTGGAAGACCATATTAAAACAGTATACAGTATATGCACATTAAAAGGTGTTTTTTTTTTTCTTTAATTTAGTATTATTATAATGTTTAATTGATTTTCTTTTAATATGACTACTTAAGTCTAGGCTGCACTGTTATCTTAACTAGATTGTAGATTGAGGCCTGTATTTTTCTACTTTGGCATTCTATGCTTTTGGGAAAACAGCTTTTTTATTTATTTTTTTTAAGAAGTTGGACGAAAAGACTTAGATAATGTGCCTGTAGCTTGGCTTCGACGAGCATCTATACGAGTTAATCAAACTGCTGTTAGTCTAAGCATGGCACCTGTACTCTGAAAGTCTGAAATGTTGTGATACGTGAGTTTAATTGCACAAATTGGATTTCTACAGAGACGTTTTAGTGCCGGCCTTAATCAGTATGCGACGTGTCTGTCAATGGAAAGATTGGTTACAAACATCATACCAAAAGCACTGATATGCCTAGAGTATATGCCTTTATGAGAGTTGCAACCAAAAGACTGTGCCAATTACAGAAAAACAGAAATCCAATAAGCCCAGAGGCACTTGTACCAGACGAGAGGCGCTTTAGTATTACCCCAAAACAGTGTTTGAGCGATTGTTATTAAAAATTATTTCAAACACCCAGATGGCTCCATTTAGTTTACTAGATTTCACAGGGTTTCATTAAAATAGTGTTAGAACAGTTGTTCTGGCCAAGAAACAAAAGAGAGAGGCAGAAAAATACATGCAAACACGGTTGTACCCAGAGAGATGCACACAGTTAATGATAAACACTCACTCTCGGGCAAATCAAATGCAAGTGACATGACAACAAAATCTGTTTAGCAAACGTTTGCGGAGTCACACGGTAAATGAAGCTCTTTGTTGACAATCGTACACGTGCATAGCAATTTGGTTGCCAGGAGACTTTTGTCGATGACGGAACACCTGCAGAGCTAACAGAGGCGTTTGCATGTCTTTATATATCATCTTCTGAGCGTCAAGACAATGAAATGTCTTTATGCTCGGAAGTCAAAGGGATCAAGTTGGAATATCCCGCTTTGAATGCAATGCAGCATCGTCTTAAAGCTGCATTCAGGTCTTTGAAATGAAACATCCAAGTGTCTTTTAAAACCAGCATCTGCTGTTTATTGTTTAGTTTCAATTAAAAGAGCAATCTCATTGGTTTACGAGGCAGGATATGCACAGAGAAACTATCAGCTAATTAGTAATTACACCTGCATGTCTCCAGAAAAAAAAGACTATAAAATGTGTGAAAGTTGATATAAATTGTATATTGTGCTTAAATGTCAGTGGAGAAGAGCCTTGCTTGTTTCCCGCTAGGAACGCGAACACATCTGCTCGCTTACATCTCGATTTTCTCAAATCTCTGAGAAACATTGCTCCCATGGTCTCTAATATGCACATCAAAGAAAGGCTCGCATCAGATATGTGCCAACAGAGCATTGAGCAATGCATTTCTCAGCTCTGCCGTGGCATTTTTACTAATTCAAGTCAAACAATCAGTGATGTCAAAGCTGCTGCCCAATTTAAATATTTTAGCACGTTTACATGGATGATATTACACTAGTTACGCACGATTACATGCAAGCACCTTTAGTGATCTTTTTTGATGTCAAACGTGGAGAAAATCCTGCATCTTTCATAATGTAAGCACTGTTGTTTGCCATTTTTTATGTTAAGCTATTGTTGTACATCTAAACAGTTCAGTTGTACTACGGCGCTCATCAAAATGCTGTAAATAATTTAATAATAATAAAAAAATTATTACTGGGGGAAAAAAAAAAAAATCTGTCACATCTTTCACTGTTTGATTGGCAGAGCCATGAGAGTGCGGGTCACCTGTTTCCTTGAGCAAAGAATGGCGTCTGTCAGAAAGAAAAAGGCAAAGCTGGAGAGACTGGCAGAATGAGAAGACGAAAGATATATAGAGAGAGAGAGAGAGAGAAAGAATAGAGTGGCACTGGAGGGTCGATCGAGAGAGAGAGAGAGAATCCACTGGGGTGGAATAATCTCCACCAGGAGCAAAGTGAAGACCATCAAGCACATTTCACATGCAATTTAGTGTGACGCGTCTGATGAAAACTGTCATAACCAGAGCACTCTAATTTACAAGCTTAAGAGCACGATGTCTTTCAGTTGAATCTCAGGGCCAAAGCACGGCGTTGGGCAGAAGCGTGCGTCAGCGTAAGCATATGAGAGCGGTGTGAAGCGTCAGACATCTGGAGGGGCTGTCGGGCTGAGAAGGTCTTGAATGTAATACGAGGATTTGCTCGCAGAAGGTTCAAATTGTCTTGACGCCATCGAAGGTGCAAGTTTGGGGAGGGATAAGTCAATCGCTGCACTGCAAGTAGAACGCACTTCAGAAGAGTACTAAGACTGGCTTGGGCTGTGGGTTTTTTTTTTCTTTGTAAGCTTTTATAAATCATTCATTCGGCGTGGCCACATCTTGCCAGCTCCATCGTCTTGTTTTTAAGGTTATTTGTTTAGATTGCCCCAGGTAACACTTATTAAAGCAATACTGACGCAAGCTACACATCCCGGATCCTCTAAATCCTTCTTCATTTCAAAAGATTATGATTTCAGTCCCAACAGGTTCTGGGAATTGATTATAACAACCCCAAATTCAACAAAATTGCCATTTGAGACTGTATCTGTTTTGCAGTGAATAATCTCAAAAAAAGGTATTATAAATGGATAGATGAATTATAGTTAGATAATGTAACAGTGATGATAAACACAATTTGCATTGCGTTATTAAGCATGCTAATATATGGCTAGCATGTGCATATGTGTGACCCTGGAGCACAAAACCAGTCATAAGTAGCATGAGTGTATTTGCAGCAATAGCCAACAATGCATTGTATGGGTCAAAATTATCCATTTTTCTTTTTTATGCCCAAAATCATTAGGATATGAAGATATTTGTTATATTTCCTGCCGTAATATATATCAAAACATTTTTGATTAATAATATGCAATACTAAGAATTCCTTTGGATCACTTTAAAGGTGTTTTTCACAATATTTAGATTTTTTTGCACCCTCATAGTTGCATCTTAGCCAAATATTGTCCTATCCTAACAAACCACACGTCAATGGAAAGCTTATTTATCAGTGTTCAGGTGATGTATAAATCTCACCTGTTCACTTATAGTCCAAGGTCACATATAGTTTTGCCAATGTATATTTGTAATAATTATTATTTGAAATGAAATAATTTTATTTACTTAATTATATAATAAAGAAAACATTATTATTCATCTTATTTTTATTCTTTTTGTATTCTAGGGACAAAAAATAGAAGAGACTGCAGGTCACCAAGCTGGGCTCTCCTACACACTGACTCATAAACTAATGTTAGTAATTTATGTATTTTAAAACTGATTGGAAATGGTGGCATTTACATTAAGATCAGAGACTGGCAAAATTAAGTTTTTGTTTGGAAAAAAATGTCTCCGTTTGAACTGTGAGAGAAACTTCAACATATTTATTCCTGGTGTATTTCGGACACATTTTCCCTCGAGCTTCTATTTCATGCCACTAATAGGCCATTAACAGATAAGATAAATTTTATGAGTCCATTAAGGAAGTGTAAGTTAAATGACAATCGAAGGGTCAAGTCATTGTAATTTCCCATGATGGTCCAGTGGTGCAGGTTGAGTTGGCGGACATAATTGGCTTTGCTCGTTCTGCTCTAGGGAGATGCCTTCAGGCTTGTGTCTTTGCAGTCGTTTATTAACATTTAATACATACGCTTTTTTACTTCAGACAGACAGTGGACCGAGCCCTCTCTCTTCACTGCAGCGTGCTTGCCGGCATCCATGTTTAATACAGAGTAGTCAGCTCTGGAAACATCACCCGCTGATCTCAAGGCCATGTGGAGGGGGAGGTGAAGGTGACGGCTGGCCTCGTTTGTCGCATTCATGACACTTTGTGCTGCTCATCTAAGTCGGCTGGACCAGCTTTACCGCTCTGCCTCCACCAGTGAACAACCTGAACCCAAAGGCCACCTATTTATTCAAAAAAAAAGAAAACATTAAAAGTAGTTTGTATTGGCATACAAATGTGATGCTTTTAACAATGCTGTTCATTTTGTCCAAAAATAATTTGCTGAAAATGTATTCGTCTTCAGGCCAACCGATATGTAGATGAGTTGTATGTACAGAACAGATTTCGAGATTTAGAATTACATCATTTGCTCACCAAATGTTGTGAATGGGTGCCGTCAGAATGAGTCGAAATGACTGATAAAAATAACTCCAGTACATAATTTATCAAAGTATATGCTATTTTAACTTTATTTTAAAACAAAGTGAAAAGCTGTATGTTTGTAAGGACAAAAATTAAACATTAAGATGGTTTTACAATTAAACCACATTTTCCACTGAAGGAAGTGCTATCATAGCTTCCTAATTTCATAACTCTAATTTTGGCCATTATTTAATGTTAAAATGCTTTAATGAAAAATTTGTTTCTTATAAACAGTTTGTCTTTCCATAAACCGTTAATTGACTGCAGTAGTTTGTATTATTGTTTTTATCAGCTCTTGGGGCTCTCGTTCTGACGGTACCCATTCACTGCAGAGGATCCAGTGGTGAGCAGGTGATGGAAAGCTAAATTTCTCCAAATCCGTTCAGAGAAAGTAAAGAAGTCATCTACATCTTAGATGGCCTGAAAGTGAGTAAAATTGAATCAAATTTTCATTTTTGGGTGAACTATGTCTTTAGTCTTAAGAGAGCAAAATGGGGCCAACCGTGACAATAAAAAATGAAGAATTCCCTTAAGTGAGAAAAAGAAACTTGGTAAGCAAGATAAAAAATAAAACAAACAAAAACACCCCTACGGAGAAGAAGCCATCTGCCTGTGCTAGGCACGCATTTCTAAAAATGAATCATCAATCTGTTCTTAAACTATAGTAAACAATTGCACAACTCCAACACCGTTGAAAGGCAGCAACCTAGAAAATAAGAATCCACCTATGTGGCAATAAAAGAATGAAGTCCATATTGCATATAAATCAGTGCAAGAAAAACGTCCGGCTACTCCAGACAGGCCACCGACTGGGCTTTGGCCATGCAGAGAATTGCGTTATAGAAATTTCTCCTATTTCAAATGTGGTGATAAACCCAAAGTACCATGAAACAATAAAAACCGCTGACCAAAGAGCCACTGTGTCACACGCTGTGTTCTTTGGCAGCTCCGTGTTGCTGCTAAAACTCGCTCTTACGCAAGTATATGCTGAGATCATTGCATTTCTGCAATAATTGCTTAGAAATATTCCCAAGCGCCCAATTTCATCTGGTTGAAGACTCTGAACAATGGAGATTAGAATGCATAAAGCCTGCTCTGATGAACTGAAATAAGAAGCATGCACTTTAGTTGTGCTGTCAGACGTTGTGTTAATTTCATTACAAAAAGATTAGCAAATATTTGCACAGTCGCCTTTTAAATGTAAAACGAAGAATCGTGGGATTGGGCCGCGGCGTTGTAATAAAGCCAACAGAGCAAGTACAATAACGTGCGATCAGTCTGCAAACACAATGTACGCACGAAGCACAAAAGAATGCGCTATCCCCTATCCCGATATTTATACTTTTCCTATTTCACTGCAGCACACACGCCGCTGAAAGATGCCTGATTTCTTGAATGCTCTGAATCAGCTAATAAATAATGCATACACATTTATTGATTAATATTTCACTAGGTGGAGGTTGCTGAAGAATTCTCGAGCAGGCCAATAACGCCTTGCGTGATGCGCATCGGCTCTGGCCACTGTGTTTTCCTGCCATCGACTCCAGGATTCGAAGGGACGTACGGTAGCGATTGAATCTGACAGTATGGCATTACGGCTCATAACAGTTGCGCATCTCGCCGCCTCTAACGACGCTTGCGGTTATTGGCAAAGCGAAGGTTAAGTTAATGAGCTGTGGGCGGTCATCAGTGCTTCGCATCTAGCAATGAGTTAATAAAATATCAAACCGCTGAACGTATTTGCACAGTCCAAGGCTGCGCGCGAATTTCTTGGCTTGGTCCTCTTAAAAAAAAAAGGCTTTTGGACCAATGCCATCAGAGTAAATGCTCAAGGGCAACTCAAGACTCTGGAAACTTCAGGAGAAAAAAAAATAAGCCCAGCACTGCAACAACCTATCAGCCTTAACCTCAGCCGCATGTTCTCTGCAGTGTGTCTCCCATGTTCTACCTGGTCAGGCATGATAAGCTTACAAACTCCATCACAGTCCCTGTATTATGCATGGTTTGTTCAGCCTCAACGCAGCGCTGCGTGTGGAGATGTTGTGGTTGTCCCACGTTGCTAAATTTATTGTCTCATACTATTGATCCATCTATGCGTCACCTGAAAACCGAAAATAGTAGTGTCACGCGTAATGTAATTTTTCCTCATGTTCTATTGACTGACCACAAGCATAGAGGTTATAGCGCGGGCGGTATCAAAACATTCATTTGAACGCCTAAAAAGGCTCATTTGAACATTGAAAGTGCTACAGTACACTATATTTTTTCTCTCTCCGTGTAGGCAATGGTTTTGACACCGGATCGCCAATTAGTTAGGATTTGAACTGGTGGGTGGTGAGCCAAAGAAAAATAATAACAATGCTAAATGCTATTTATAAAACAGAATGTATTAAAAATGAATGCAAATATTAAAACTTGTGGTACACAGAGGGAAAAAAATATATATATATATATATATATATATGTATATATATATATATATATATATATATATATATATATATATATATATATATATATATATATATATATATATATATATATATATATATATATATATATATATATATATATATATATATATATATATATATATATATATATATATATATATATATATGTATATATTCACAAGTGCCATGTTGTTGTGGCTATAACTTATATGAATAAAATTTCCACTTGTCCTATTTAGTCTCCGTCCTGAATATGTATAATTTTGCTTGCATATATCTATTTATCTATATGTTTTACCGCAAAAACACAATGTTTTGGTTTTTAGGCTAAACGGGGGGATTGTTTTTGGCATCTGGATGCCATTTATCCGGGATCTTTTAAACGCTGCGTGCATTTCATCACGATCCGATGGTCTTCTTCTCATTTTATACAGAAAAGACGACAAAACACGACAGCGGGGAGTCAGTAAGTTAGCTTAAAACGCTGCCCCTTCATTTTGACGTGATAAATGTTACGGGAGGAATGTACCGATGCTGCACGACGCAATTTGCATCAGATAAACGTCCGTAAAAAAAAAAAACCCAGCACGGGACTAAAACTGCCTTTCGTGACGTTATTAACGACATTATCCAAGATGTATTATCTGAGGCGAGCGCGCGCGCGCGCGCACACACGTGCATACACACCTCGCATTACTTGTTTATCGTCACAAAACATAAAGACGAGGAGCAAGAACCACAAAGACGGCGTCGAGAGGCTCTCTTTAGACGTTACGTTGAGTCTGACATCATGGGAGCTCCGCGAGCTTAAAAGAGACGGTAAAAAATACAACGGGAGAATCACAGAAGGCTCTCAGTGTGGAATGATAACGACTAACTAACGGCGTCTCCTGTCAGCTCCTCTTCCCGCCGCTCAAGGCAGCAGCAGTCACGTGACAGCAGCGAGGGCTCACAGACTGAGAGAGAACGCGCTTCATTCGCCATACTGTGTTTTGTGCCATAACGCATTTTTATCGCAACATTTTACTCCCACTCGGTGAGTACGTTTCCAGGCCTTTTTGTAACCCTTTTTGTCTTTTCACTTGCTCTTTTTTTATTTTTTCTCTCTCCTTTTGCTGGGGTTTGAGCGTTGAGATTTGAAAAAGTGTTGTTTTGAGGCGTTTTTCGATCCGTACCTCAAGTTTTTAGTATGCAGTGATTCCTATCGGGGCTATTCAGTACTGAGTGACACTGGCCAAGTACGTGCTTGCAGTCGTGTGAAATCATGCAACTGGTTTTTAAATGGCCTTGGCAGTTCCATTTTTACGTATGTACGATGATATTTGTTTTTAACCCTTTTTCCTTTTTTGTTCTCTGCCATAGACTTTCGCTGTAGATATGCTTTGCTTGTATTTTGCGCTGTTGTTCATGAGAGTTTTGTGATTTTGATGTCACCGAGCGAAGCATTTGCTTTTATTTTGGTCTTTTCTTTACCCGAAAGTCATTTTCAGACCCGGTGACGTTTTAATGGAAACTTTTCTTGCAGCTTACCTGTCACGTTTGTTTATTTTTGCTGGTTTTTCTTTCATTTTTTAATGCCTTATCCTTTTGCAGATGATTTTAAGGTGAAGTGATTTTTGGATGTGCGCATTTTTCACGTAGATGATGCAAATTAAGGTGTCTATGAAGGGAATAATTGTTTCTTTGGGGGAAATATCAATCAGTGCGTCTTTGCTTTCGCCGAAGATGAACAGACTCTCCTTTGCAGGTATATAAGGACAAGAAATCAAACCTTACAGCACATGTTTGTTTGCAATAAAAGCAAGGCGATTCTGAAATGTTAATCTGTGAATGATGTATTCTTTGGCTGGGAGGTTTATCATCAAAATACACATCAGTAGTTGTGCTTGTGTGCATAATAACCACATTGCAAGTGAATGTCAAACTAAGCTGAACCTCTGTAAATCATACCTTTATCGTTGTGTAGATCTCTCACTCACCTTATGTGGATTTTATACCGATATATTGACATCCATTTGCTTTATAACTGTTCAAATGCATGGGTAAGCAAGCAGGTCCTACTATCTGTATTTTAGAGATAACCTTTAGCAACTGTAATCATGTGTTGGATGCCATATATTGTCACTATGAGGTTTGGATCATTTCTGGTGAACACATGCAGTATACAACAGGGCACGTTTAAATGCAGGTAAACTGAATAACATGCAACGTTGCATAAAAGGCTTCAAAACAAATGCAGATGCCTCAGAAATGAACTGAAAGAGTAACGAGCGTGTTGAACTGAAATCTCAAAAGAGATCCGGCATGCTGTTACTTTCAGCACCACGGACAGCGAATGGGTTCACGAATAGCGTTTCAGCACTCCGCAAACAAGAACAGACAACTTTTCATGCCATCTATTATGTACAACGAGGAAGCTTTTATAGCACCCACAGCTTATTTTAAGATCTGTCTGCTTAAAGGGATAGCTCGCACAGAAATGAGCAAAAATGCATTAGCTCTCATTTCGTATGGGGTCTGATATTGACAAAAGCAGTTCAGTTATTCCTTGAAACGTCCTCGCTGGTATCCCACAGAAGGAAATAAGTCATGGAAGACTTCGGGGTGAGTAGACATTTTTGGGGTGAGCTATCTCCTGCACGTATTTTACTGAAAGCGATCTGTGCACGTGCTTTCCCACAGTCCCTAAAAGCGGTGATCGGTGACACAGCAAGGTGCGTGTGGGTGGGCATGGTGATAACTGTTATTGTGCTTTGTTTTTTTTTCGTCTTAAGCTTCACCTATTCCAGTTAGCCCCCCCCAGAATATCTTTAGATTCTGTCTTAATGTCAGGCACTGTAGTGATTGTGAAGGTGCGCCGCTGCATTGAGATGTACATGGCGTGTGTTGAAAGGTGCCTCTGCTGCGTTGATAAATGTCTCTTTCTCTGTCATCCCTCCAGCTGGGTGTTATGATAGCCGGCGTTACTTCCTGCGGTGTCGTCTCAGCCCTCCAGGCAATTTTCCCCTGTTATCTGGGCGTCGCACATGAGAGCTATAAATGAGGGTTGAGAAATATAATAGCTCATGTGTGGAGATGGCTTTGCACTCATGAATAAAACATCCTTTCCGTTAGTAAAGGACTGTTTACGCTGGACATGTGCCCACCGTTCGAGTAGAGCTGGACTTTGTGTGCGCGTTGGCGGACTAACTTGTCTCTACTCTGTCATTTTTGGTGCACGCTTTGTTAGCTGATTTGTGCTTCCTGATCTGCTTAAGATTGGCATTGTTATTGATATCAGTTGTCTCTTTGCAGACGTTACAGCCAGATGCTCTTCTGTACCCAGAAGAATTTGCAGGAATGTCTCGGCCTCAGATTCTCACACTGCCAAAGCAACAGGACGCGAAGGATCAGAGTTAAAACCCCTTTGAACTGCGCTCTCTGATCTGTCACAGAAGGGGGAAAAAAACAGGGCCTGTTAGTGACACAGGGAATGTGAGGATGGAGTTGTTTCAGTTGATTTCGGCTGATAGTTGACTGCATTTTAGTTCAATCCAAAATTCAAATCAATTTCTCACGTTGGAACACTATTACAGTATGCTGAAAACATTTTGAATTGCAATAATAATTTATATTACTGTTTTTACTGTGTTTTTGATCAAATAAATGCAGTCTCGGATTAAAATGTCTTACTAACCCCACACTTTTAAATAGTAGTGTATATGCATAATAATAATAATAATATGCATAACGCGAAATGTGTTGTGAATGTTGTTTTTTTTAGATCTGTGTTACTGACATAGGAATAGTTGGAAAATGCATAGATTTGGTTCAGTTGAGTTGATTTCAAAAATTCAGTTAAGTTGACTTTTGCAGCGATGCCAGATTGATTATGAATTTAGCATTTTGTAGCCAAATCGGTAATTCTGTCATCCTTTTTTCACAGCAGTGTGTGACTGTCTCTATTGCTTCTGTGATGCACATACGATATTTTGAGGAGCACCGTTTCAGCAAGTGGACCCCATTCACTTTCACTGTACTGTATAAACTAAAATACATGTTTAAAACACATTCTTTTTGTGTTTTATAGGTTTTAAATAATGTATTTATATTTTACTTCGGTAAAGCAATTCACTGAAAACGAACCAAACATTTTTCTCTCAGATTTTGCTGGTGAATTCCACAAAAATAAAAGAGCATTTAATGCTTTGAAATAAATGTGACTTTTTGAAGTAAAGTTATAGTTCTAATTAAAAAAAAAAAAAAAAAAGTAAAGTAAAATATGATTTTGTCTGTGGAAATTTGATTACTGTGTGCACCTTTAAAGGGTTTTAAATGATATTATAAATTAAATAATATTTAATATTTAATATTCCACCTGCATCACCTAGGTGGAGGTTGGAAGGTAGTTTAGATTGCAGCAATTCATCAAACTTTTCCTTGTTGCGTAGTATTTGAAATATTGTGCACTGTTTATTTATGCACAAACGACTAAGTGAATTTTGATTTTACGTTCACTTTTAAAAGTCAAGCGCACAATTAAGACTTTGTCAGTGTCTTCTTTGACAGCGTTGCCTCATTTAACACAGACATTTTAACAGTAGGATTTCTAAATGATATTCTAATGACCAAGTCTTCATTGCTTTCCTAGACTCGTATTCTAATCAACAAAAAAACTCACAGTGATGAAGGACATAAACGCTTTTGAGTTCACAATGAGCTTATTTCCTAGCATGGTCGTATCTTAATAACAAGCAGAATTAGATAAAAGCTTCTCCCTCTGAAGGACTCTAACCTCTCATGTACCCCTGAGCAGATAAACAGCTCACCCTTGGCGATGAACACTGGGCTTTTATAAGCTCGCAGGAATCTGTTTCCCTTTTCAGAGCTGTAAATTTGATAAACGGGAGGATTCTTCTTTTAATAATCACATTCTCAACAATCAATGCCATTTCTGAAGAACAAGGGCAATCTAACAGAGCTTTTAAGTGCCAATTATGTTAAAGCATTCGAGTTATAATACAGTCCTTAAGCGCAACCTCTTCGGTGACATATGCTACACCAACTTTTCCAATTAAATTGTTTTGTTAACCTCTGTGACATTTTGAGTTTCAGCCAGTCATTAGAAGGAGCTCACTGACATTATCAGATCAGAGATTATTAATGTCAATCAGATTTATATAAGTTTGCTTCAAAAAGCCGAAGGGGCAGTTGAGGTTTGAGACAAAATGAAATCAAAATTCTCCCTGTGTAAGTTATTACATATCTGTCTTCATTATTTTTCACCCCTGCATTTTAATCACCTATAAAACCACTTTCCATTTCCCATATAGAGAAAACGTACTTATCTTCTTTAATGTCCTGTTTTAGTTTATGCATTACAGTTTTTTTGTGTGTGTGTCTTTTATTTATTATAATTATTAATTAATATTTTCATTCAGCAAGAAGGCTTTAAAATGACCTTTTCTGTCAGTCATTAATGAATGAATTGAAAAGTGACCGTGAAAGGCATTTATACTTAAATAAATAACATTTAATAAAACGTAATGTTTTCAGAAAAATGCTGCTCATCTGAACGTTGTTTATCCCAGAATTCTGAAAAAAGTGTATCAAGGTTTCCACGACCTTAAGGATCTTGTCACACTGAAGGCTGGAGTCTGAATGATGCTGAAAATAATAATAAATGAATCGGGAATAGGAATAAACGACTGTTAGGACTCTGTTGAGTACTGTTAAGCGATGGAGAAACATGATGCAGGTCGTTTTAGTTATTTTATTAGAACTGCACTCAGCGTATTTAACTTGCTGTTAAATATTAATACAGTAATATACCATAGAATTTAACGTGGTATCAGATTCTTTTCCTCCTGTCTTTTTTCTGAACTCAAAGCGCCGCCTCAGAGGCTCCCGATCTCATTCTAGCACAGAAAACAGTTATTTTACAGTGTGTTTAGGCTGACAGCAGGTTAATGGGCTGGACTGAGAGATGTGGCTCTGAGGGGCATCGGTGTAATAAGCGTGTGGTCTGATCTGTGGTTTGATCCTGTCACTTACTCGCGGCTGAAGAATCCGTTCTCTCGGCCAATCAGCTCTGAATCCAGTCTTTAATATGAATGTGTCTTCCTAGCACTCGCTTAAGACCCGTTTGGGCACGATGAGAGGAAATTATCCAGCTGCCCTCCAAAAACGTCTAAGAGTTAGAAGTGTGTCCAAGTTTTCACTTTAAAGCACTAATTGCCTGGTTTCCCTCCCATTAATTTCACGATGACATTCGAAAGACTAATTAATATCGGTGAAATGGCACAGAAAATCTGGCTGCTATTTAAGTTTTTTGCTCAGCAGACTTCATTTTTTTTTTTTCGGCCCAGCTGGGCCTGTTTCTCACTTAGTTTCGACTAGGTAACTTTTTTTATTTTATAATCAGACATACACATGCGGGCTGGGGAAAAGTCAGCAATTAAGAGCAAATACTAAATAAAAATTTAAGTAACATAAAAATGTAAGTGTTAAGTAACTTTTTAAGCTTTTGTAATTGGATGTCAGAGATCGAACCTATTTGCAAGATATTTTTACTAAATAGTTGGGATATAATATAATTAGTGCCTTTACATACACATTATATGTATGTGTACTGTGTATATTAATTATTTGTATATATATATATATATATGCATATATATATATATATATATATATATATATATATATATATATATATATATATATATATAATCTTAAATATACATACGTTTGTATTTATATGCATGATAAATATATGTAAATAAACTTTTATTTTGGATGCGATGTCATTTGACAGCACTAAATGTAATATTCATTACCATGAATGTATAGTTTTCAGGGGCCTCATTTGTAAAAGATTTTCCATTTTTACAAAGGTTTTTCAGATTTATAAAACCAAGTGCACGCCAGTACCTGCGCTAAAATCCCTTTATAAACCCCAGTTAGGGGAAGATTGTGCGTACCTGCAAATCCACCCCGACTCCTCCTATATGGAGCTTACAACACCTAGTTTTACTACGCATAACCTCATCTGCATATCATTTCCATGCATATTCCCATCCATTTGACACTGTTTAATTGTCAAAGGTACAAGACGTTTAAGAAATATAAAACACGGGCTATAAATGCCCTTTGGCCCATACATTTAATTTAACTGCTAAAAACAGTATCCTTGCTATGTATTAGAAAAAAGATAAAAACATAAATCTGAATAGAGTGGACCTCATCCTTTCATCGGCCAAATAGTATTTCAACAATTCAAATCAAACTACATGTATGCCATCTTGCTGATGAGGTGAACATGTTTTAGTTATTTGTAGCCTAAATCTTACCATTTTCTACAAATTGTAGACTATCCTTCAAATAGCGTTACTTTTCATAATGTTTTAGAGATGCCATCACACGACTTGTTGTACAGAAAGCTGTACTTATTCAGTCCAGATACTAGACCGTTCGGACCCCGAATCCAGTAGCGTTCTGAATGACCCCTGCTGACCTTATGTTGCATCTTTCATCTTTAATTTGTAGACCACTCCCTTCCCCGTCTGATAAACGCTTCTCATCCGGAGATATGTTGTGTGTGCGGCGCGCGTCTGTGTGACAGCCTGCAGTTTTTCGGCGCGATGAAGAATATTACTGTATCTACTAGTTTTCTGTTTCAGGTGTGATTATATATGTCCATTAGTTTACACTGTAATGATGCTTGCAGTCTCGCTCTATGCCGCGAATCAGTCTGTTTTGAGTATCATATATGGTTTTAAAAAATAAATGATGCACGCAATATAAGCTATTCTCAGTTTTTATTCTCACTTTTTGCAGTTTCTTTCTTTATATTTGTGTGTGTGTGTGTGTGTATGTATGTATATATATATATATATATATATATATATATATATATATATATATATATATATATATATGATCAGTTTAACAAAAAACAAATGAAGACATATTAGGCTTTATATGCTACTAATTTGGTCAGACATGTCATGTCAGTATGATTAAACTGAATCAAATATTGTGTACACATGTATAAGAGCAGCCTTGAGAACGCACGTTTATATGTTGCATGCCGTAAGCTTTAACGTTTATTCCTCACTGGGAAATATTTATACCTCGTTGTCTGTGGCAGATTAAATCATGATTCACTTCATGGAATCAATTTCACAGCCTATTTCAGCGGCACCGTGTCCCGTATCCCACTGATGTCGTTTTACCCCACTATTTGTCTCGCTTGGGATGCACAAGCTTTCCCAATATATTTATCCCTCTCTGTTTATCATATCAGCCCTGCATAAAATCTTCATTAATGCATATGATTGAAACCCCTGCATTACAGTGAGGAGAGGCTTTGTTTGTCTTGCTCCTTGTTTTTTGTACACCTTCTTCTTTACACGTACACAATCACAGTCATCTTATATAGCGGTGTGTTATTTATTAAGGGCAGACCAGCACCTTTCAGAACTCTATTAAGTGCAGATCTCTCGGCTTGCCAACATCAGGGAGAGCTGCGCTCCATCAGCTACAAGAGCTGTCGACTTTAAGACAGCTCCTAAACTATTAGAGTTATACTGTGACAAAGCTGCTCTCGCATACTGTCATACCCTTGTACTGATAAACAGTTGGCCTGTCACAGTCATGTACACTTGCGCTCCTACACTTTTGCTCTCATATTTGTTTGAGATCTCGGTTCAAGCTAGTAGTCGACCAATATTGATGCCAGTGCCATGGGAAGGGCAGCAGATGGCTGATTTATGATGAAAATCTATATCTATATCTATATATATACATACATACATACATATATATATATATATATATGTGTGTGTGTGTGTGTGTGTGTGTGTGTGTGTGTGTGTGTAGATATATATATTAACAAAAAAAAATAAAAAAATATAATGTTGCTAATTTTGTAGCTAATAGTATTGTGTATACATACTCTACTGTTCAATATTGGGGTCAATGCGACTTTTTAATATTTTAAAAAGAATTCTCACTGAGGCTGCATTTATTTGATCAAAAATACAGTAAAAATGTGAAATATTATTATGTTTTAAAATAACCATTTTACATGTAAATATAGTGTCTAAAGTATTTTTTTCCTGTGATGCAGCGCTGAATTTCGCATTGCTACTCTTATCGTCTCAGTAATCATTCTAAAATGTTTTAAATAGAAATCTTTGATAACATTTAAAATGTCTCGAGTGCTACTTCTGATCAGTTTATCTATAATGTTCTATTTGTTTTTACATAATACGTCTGAAAGCTATGCAGTATTGAAAGCGGCTGAGCCAAAAAGTCACATAGTGCAAAATGCAGTACTATTGTTGCTACATTTAGTTATTTACTCCCAACACAGGCTAGACTCTCCCCTTTTTTCCTGTGAGGCGTCTATCTTTACTCATTGCTGAGTCTGAGTGTGTTTGTGAGAGTTTTTTAGAGGAACCGAAAGAAAAGCCCTTCTGTAAAGGTGGGGGTTGTTGTTATGACTGAAAGAGAATGCGGGAGTGCATCACGTATATTCTAGCTATACCTTTGTTCCCTTCACTTTTTCTTGACCTTCTCTGTCGCGCTGGGGTTTTGTCTCTCTATTTCAGTCCCGCGGTGTTTGTAGTAACTGTAAGGGCTGTAATCATCCTCCCTCATTTATTACCTCCCTCATTTAGCGTTTGGCTCCTCCCACCCGCTCCTCTGGCTCATCATGTAATATAGTTTGTTTACATTCATTCACTGTCTCTTTCTGTAGGTTACATAATCATTCAGTAGGTTTAGCGCTCGTATACTGTATATGCTTGCATGTTGTAGCGAGTCTCAGGAAGATAGAAGATAAAGAGATCGCTTAAAAACAGGCTGTGATCCTTTTTGGGCCTTAATAAATGGTGAGCGTTAATATCAGAAGTGCTTGTTGTATTGCCTCATCACACTCGTGGCCAAACTAAATGAAACTGAAACTGAAACTGGTCTGAACTGGTGAGCAGGTGGTTGTGGAGTACAGATGCTGGTAAAGTGGGTAATACTACATCCAAATATCCATGAGTGATGAATACACAACTACTACTCCGTTCTGTTCACAGCAGCGGCGGCAGCTGGACTTCACCTGGACCTACTGGAACCGTATGCTCAGGCCAAAGATAGCAAATCATTTTGATATATCATTTTGATTTGTTTATATGTAGCGATGTTTGTTATTAAGATGATTAACCTCCTGCATATTCTCATTGGTAAAATGCATCTGGATATGTGTTTTAGTCATTTTTTTTAACTTTAATTCAGTAGAGTTCTTATTACAGCACATAATTGTGAATTTATCGTAATACAATGATTTTTTACATCAAAATTATTTTAATTCCATGTTTTATAATTATAATATAATTATAATATAATTAATAGTGAAATTACTGTAGTTTAGTTATATTAATTTATAATATATTTATTATATTTATTATATAAGCATAATTTTAGAGCAAATTTAGAGAATATTTTTTCAATTAACCTGAATATTTCTTTAAATAATTAATCATGAAACTAAAATGATTTTAGTTTATATTTTATAATAATTATACTATTACATAAAATTTTTGCTGTAATGATTTTTGAAAAAACACGTTAAATTGTAATGAAAGAACGTCATAATTTAAAATAATATTAATAGTGTTTTAATTTTCTTAAAGCTAAATATGTAATGTGATGTAACTATGTTGATCATGCACTTCAAATCAACAAAATATTAGGGGGAAAATTAATGAACATTTTTTTTCATTAAAATGAATTTTAGATAGAATAGATAAATTTGGTCTCTTCCATTCAATCCAATGATATAGAACAACAGAAGATAAGAATTCTTGGTAACACTTTACAATAAGGTGTCATTTGTTAACATTAGTTAATGCAACCAAAAATTAACAATGCATGTATTACACTATTTATCAATCTTTGTTAATGTTAGTTGAAAATACAGTCATTTATAGTTTGTTCATGTTAGTTCACAGTGAATTAACAAATGTTAACAAACACAACCTGTGATTTTAATAATGCATTAGTAAATGCTGAAATTATTATTAACTATAAATGCTGTAAGTACTGTTCATTCTTAGTTCATGTTAACTAATGAACCTTAATGTAAAGTTACCAGATAAATAAATGATTAGATATTGCAATGCTATAATACTAAAACAATGTAAAGTAGACCAAAAATAGGAATATATATATATATATATATATAGGTTCAGGTTCAGTGGCCCACGCTAACTGTATAGCGGTGGGGTTTCCTGCATGAGCCGCCCACCTCTTGACAAACATGAGGCCGGATTGATAGCCAGCGCTGTTCGTGCATCTGTGTCATTCCTTTTTATGAGTCACATCGTCTTATTGTCAAGCTCAGTGTCATTAGACTGGATTTGTCGAGAAGGGATCGCTCTCCACAGGTCACTCTAGTTTCTCCGGGGTTGCATCAACTCCGCTTAGACTCTATAGGAGACAGACCCCAACACGCTCGGCAGCCGACAATCTTTCTCCCGTTCTGCTCTCTCTACTCCACCAGCCACAATGGGAGCATCCGAGGCCGATCAGTTTCTGATGGAGCGTGACCTCAATTTCCTCTTCCTTTCACATGAGGAGAGACCAGGATAGAGGGATGAAAAATTGATTTGCATGTGTGTGGCTTTGAGGTGTTCGGAGAGCGAACGCAGTGCTCGTACAAGATTTCTCGGGGTTTGCTTGAGGATGTGATGGTTTGAAGTGAAACGCGAGGGTCCGCTGAACGCGGACGGGAGCGCCTGATGAATGATGTGAGCTGATGAGACGTCTCACCTTGAAATCTGAACCCGCTGCTTTGCTGTTAAAAAAAGGTTCTAGGTCAACGCAGACGTTAAGCTATCCTGACAGTATGAAAAAAAAGGTTTACTAACAAAGGTCGAGATGAAAAATTTGGATTTGAAACCATTGAGGTGATTGTTCAAGGAAACTGCATGCACATGAATAGAAAGCAGCAATGATGGCATGTTTTTACATCAAGCATCTGTGAACCTTTGCCATGGTAACAGAAAAAAGCCGTTTAGAGATTCATTTAGTAAGTCATTCAAGAAATTATAAATATTTTATACAGCCATTTAGTAAACATTAAGCGTAAGCGTAAATACTTTTGTTCACTGTGATAAATAACTTCTGTTGTTTTTTTAAAAACACAACCCTGTAAAAAATGAATTAATAAAATAACGTTAGACAAATAAAAAAGATCATTGGAGTACTTTTTACAAGAAAATACTATTTCAGTTTTGCTGTTTCTTAAAAAAAAACATGTTTAATTAAATGTTACTTTCCGTTTTTTGTGAAATTTACTATCCTTCATAATTTTTTTTCAATGAAGTATTAAATCATAAATAAACATGAATTACAATTAAGCGCAATTATAACAGAATCATATCCCCGCGTTTGTTTTATTAATCGTGTGAGCTCAAAGTGAGATATTTCAATTGTTTTCATTAGAATGCCATGCGATTAAATAGAGACTTTGGCCTTCTGCTTCTCTGGTTTTTGTCATAAAAAAGACCCTATAATCTCGAACACTATGCCAAGGTACCAAAGCGTGCAATCAAATGAATATGAACTCAAACATTTCTCATCAAATTCTCCCGAAAGCAAATCATTTGAGATATGCAATACGCATTCATTTTACACCTTTGAAGTCTCACCGTGTCTGAACACTTACTCATTTGTGTCTCTTCTTACATCTCCTAAGGAATTTTAAGAAAACCGTCTGAGACTAACTTTAAAAAATGACCCGAGCCGTGAAAAAGCAACCTCTGAGCAATAAAACGTGTCCCTGGGCTGCAATGAAAACCGTTTCGAACGCAGTATTACCCGAATCAATAACAGGCAGAAATCATCGGCGGAATCTGCAATATAGCAGCTTCATGCTGTGTCAAAGAGCACGAGTTTACATCATTCGATTAAAGTACTGCATTCAGAAACATTGATGGCGGGATAGTCAAGGGCTGTTGAAAGTTTCTCCATCAATCAGAAATATTTTTCAATGGCCACAGGTTTGTGAGCACCTAAAGTTTGTCGCAAAACACCTTTTCACAAGAAAACTCAATATGAAACGTCCTTTCACTTTATTAAAGAAAAATACTTCTACAAGTACTTGATACTTCATTCGGTATGACTCATCTACAGGTTAATGCAGTACAGGTTTTCTCATGCTTGAATAATAGTTGATATTTGAAAGTGGAGGTGTGTATGAGTTCATGCCACTCAGCTATTCAAGCTGTAAGTAAAAAAAAAAAAAACCCATTCATTTTCACTTTTGAGAAAGAGCTTTCATTAATAACGAATAAACATCGATACCAACCGTGAGCTTCGAGATTAAGTATGCCTTGCTGCTCGCAAATAAACAAGTGGGAATTATATATTTGTTTGGTAATAAATCATTAATCTTACCTGTGTGTTGTCTTAAAAGCTTCAAAACATATAGTAACAATAACAACTAAACAAACATTTACAGGCATGATACGAGAGACAAATGAGTGGAATTTACAGCGTTGCCTAGGCGATCAATGGACGTAGCGATCGACTGATCGGAATCGAATAATCCAGAAAGACAAGGGTGATTTCAACATACTAGCTGCCCCCAACCCTGCCGTATTCAATCAGAAGTCGCTGATACTGGAATAGGACTACCTCTTTCCACGAAGAGCTGCGATTGGCGCAATCGAGTACGTTTATACGCTTTCAAAAGACAAATTGACTAGATTTAATTACATTCTTTTAATTGGAATGTAAGTAACTGCAGATCAGTTGTATCCAACACAATTTTTTTTATATTCTATTTCTTCAAAAAATAACTTCAGACTAGTTTTGTATTGTTGTGATTCATCTTGAAGCTGGATGGTTTGGATAGTGGCTTAGGAAAGCGATTCCCAAGTGGACAAGTATGATGGAAAGTTTTAGACTGAAAAAGATGCTACACCCTAAAGCAGTGGTTCCCAACCTTTTCTTGTTTGAGGCACCCTTGGAAAGCCTTTCAAAAGTTCCCGGCACCCTTATAAGGAAATAGATATTTGAAATCTCCGTAGCTTTTTTATTATTATTTATTTATTTGTTTCATTTCGAGAGTTTGCATGCAACAACACCTTATACCTAGTCCTAGATGATATGAGAATACTGTTTACACCAGTGGTTCCCAACCTTTTCTTGTTTGAGGCACCCTTGGAATTTTTTCCCCGAAATTTTGGCGGCACCCTCAAAAGATCTCACGGCACCCCTTAGTGCCGCGGCACACTGGTTGGGAACCACTGCCCTAAAGTGTAATTTTTTTACTATTTACTCAGCCTGATGCCATCGCTGTTGAAAAAACTGAATAGGTTGGTTAGGTATAGGCATGGATGCTGGTTTAAGATGGTCCTCAGCTGGTCATGAGCTGGTTTTAGATGGTCATGTGCCCATGCTTAAACAAGCTCGTGCTCCAAAACATACCTAACCAGCATACACTGTTTTTATCAACAGGGATCCCATATGCGTAAGGCTTTCCTTAGATGAATACAACACTTATTAAGAATAATAATCTTGGTGAGTCCATATAATGTTTGCAGGTGTATGAGACCTCCTTCAAAACAAGTGAAGATGGCAGTTATCCAGTTGACCCCAGTAAATAAGTCTGTGTCTTCTGAATCTAAACAATGGGTGTGTGTGAATATAGTAAATACTAATGTTTTGTAACCTTAAAACATTGCTTCTGGCTAGCTGTTTCAAGAGTTTACGTTTGATGTAAAAGACAGAACGCTGCGGCAGAGTGCAAACGGCATGAGAGTGAATTAATAATAGAATAATTTTCATTTTTGTGTGGAGTATGTCTTTAAACCCGTTTCTGTTTTCTGTATACCTCTGTTCTTGATTATTGAAAACAATATCTAGTATCTAGCATAATATCCATTTTTTTAAAAAATATCCATTTCTGTTTTGATATCGGCTAAAGGGTTTTAAGACTGACTTACGGTGCTGTGAGGGTAAAACTGATAATCGAGGAGTTGTTTGAAAACCCCTTTGAAAAACAAGTGGGGGAAAAATACTTCCAGAACCAAGGCTGCTAGAAAAAATGAGCTCTGTTGAGCTCTATTGAATTGGAAGCTGGAAGATACTATAGAGAGAAACAGAAAGACAGAGAGCTAGGCTGAAAAGAATAGAGCGGTATGTTCATTTTTTTTAACACAGGATTCTGAGAATTGCTGGAGAAGGTCTGGAAGGAGCCGATGCAATTTTTATGCATGTCAGATTCTGTGTGTGTTACATTAGATAGTATGCATGCACATGTGTGCTCATTTCACACAAAAGATAATGCACCTTCAGGCACGACAGACCTGGGCAATAGCATTTCAGATCATCTTTCTAAATGTCTGGAAATAGCATTGATCTGATAAAAACTGCAGTTTAACTAACCTTTCTATCTGTCCTTTTCTATTCGTAAATGGCAGGCGCGTTGCTGGCGTGCTCATGCAGGGTTTGTTCGTAGATCAGCATCTGTCTCTGTCTTTGTGATGACAGTGGAGACTCTCATCTCGCTCCTGCTTATTGATTTTTCCCTTCCCATGTTGACGTTGATGTCGTGAAATGAGCTTCGGCTCCGTGAAATGTTACTGTGTTCAGTCGCGCGTCCTTTTCTCTTTCACTGCCGCTTCCCCCTTTTCACTAATGAATATTTTCTGGCTATAAAGTGCAACAGCCACCCATCAACTCGATTCGCGTCTGTTTTACGAGATTATTTGTACAGTCCAGTTCCACGGGAACTCCGTGAGCTCATCGTTTTAAATCAAAAACAGATCATTAAAGGGTAAAGTGATTACAGCTTCACGGGAAACTTTATGACATTATCGCTTAAATGTCGCCGCACGTTTGTAGATGTGTTCGTCAGAGCGTGTTTATAAATGTGTTCATCCGTCTGGCCCTTGTGTTTTGTGTTTATTATGTGAAGGCTAGCCATGCATTGCCAGACATTTGACTATCAGCGTGCAGTGAGGTCCAACATTTTACTTATAAATATATATGATTTAAAATGATGATATATGGCAAATGCTGCATATATTTTTTAAAAAGCTTTTTCTTTTTTTATCATCTCTGATGTTATTATTTGTCACTGACCTGTATTTTTTTTTTTCTCTGTTAATTTGAATGCACTTCAGATGCTGCCAAATTTCAAGTTAAACTCAGCAGTCTAATAGCGAGAGTAAATGTCTCATTGAATCACTACTTGATTCCTGTTGCTTATTTGGACTCAAACCAGTTATTTAGTCTCATGTTTTATAAAAGCGGTCCTGTTGGGCCACAATTTTCTTCCACAGTTGTGCGGACTGCTTGCTGGGCTGAGTTTTGCCTTCAAAGTCAACATGAAATAATACCGTACCCGATTTATTAGTTTCTTAATATACATGACAGGCTGAAATCATCAGTGCATGTAATTCCAAAGGAAAAAAATGTTTGTTTAATCATAATTAAATGATTTTATAAATCCTAATGCGTCCTTTCCAAGATCCTGCCAGTAGTTAATGTTAATCTAATAGCATTTACTGATAGATATAAAAAACGCATTATCATTCAGACGCTCTTAAAGGTGAACATGACCTTCAGTCTTCATCAGGGAACCTTTTAAAATGTTTGTGTTAGCGGTTTTTCCTGGAAGCAACCACTGCACGTTTTTCTGGTTGAATATTCCGGTGGACTTAGAAATAAATCACAGTTTGTAGAACCAAAATGTTTTTTGAATTCTGTTTCATGTTGGCTTTCCTGGACTTATTGAGAACGATGCACTTTAGTTTCATTAGGCAGAAAAAATGATCTGTTTGTAAGACCTGTAAGGATCTCTCCTCTGCATCTCCATAACTGAGGTTGATGCGATACACATCTAGATGCATATCTAACGTTACTGATGTGGTGCGATGCATTGCAGTATGATTCCGGATCGATCAACGCAATGTGATTCAGTGTAATATGATGCTGTGATGCTGTGCAATTCAGTATGGTACAGATCATAAATTTAATTTAAGTGTCTTTTGACTTCTAATGTCTTGGTCTCCATAGTGCTGTGTCATATTCATGCAGCAGTAGAGGTGATGAGAGAGTACGCTTGAGAATGCGAAAGCCTGCAGTTTCTGAAGTGAGAAGGGAATAATACTGTATCTTTTAGTTTTATGTTTCTGGCATGATTATATATGTCCATCGGTTTACACTGTAATGACTCTAATCAATCTGTTTTAAAACTAGAGGCGGAAAACAGACGTTTTCTCATGCTGAGAGATAAGCAGATGCATGCGTTTGAGAAAATATCATATATGGTGTTAAAAATAAATAATGCATTGGATGATAAGCCATTCTCTGTTTTTATTTATACTCCACTAGAAGAGAGGCACGTTTGGAAGATTGAACAAACTTCCTTCCTACAAATATCTGTAGTTTTAAATATTTTTTAATAGTTTTCTTTCCCTGATGCAAATATATTATAAACAATGCATGGATGCGTGTGATACTATTTCAATCTTATGCACGCTTTTTTAAATCGATGCACTGCATTCTTAACCTTTATGCTGATGCACCAATGTGAATCTGTACATTTTTCCTTCCCTAGTACACTTGCATGACAAATCAAATGTTGATTTTCTGCCTTAAAGCGGGGTGTTTACACTTGGCAGGTTTGATTTGATTAAAACAAGCTCTGATGCAATTGCTTTGTTAGTGTGGTTTATTTGAATTTATTTGAATAAGTGTGAATGCTGCCGTCTGAACCCTTTTCAGGGATCTCGTTTGGTTCAACTGATGTATGAACTCAAATACAGACCAAAGACGCCTAAATGAACCAAAAAACTGGACATGGTATCACATGATACAACCCTAAACAGGACAGAATGCTCAAGCATATGTTTTTTCTTGCCATAGGAGCTACGTTGCCTATTACATTTCTCCTTATAACAGATCTCCGTATGTGCCACTGAAGAGTTCCTGGCACTGTTTCGACTCCTATACGCATTTTACAAGCTGGTAAAAATGCCACCATATGTACACACATACAACGAGCACATTTAAAAAAGCACACAGCAGTTTGCAAAATTTACGGCATAACACCTGTCCAACCTATCTGGCGATAACACTTTTAGCATAGCTTAGCGTAGATCATTGAATCTAATTAGAATTAAGGACGTTTGCTGCCCTAACATGGCCGCAGCAAGCGCAGTAATATCACACAACAACCGAAAACAGACAGACCCTTTTGCTTCCACAGGCAGCTTGTCCCTAAAGCTGGGGACTATTTTCCACAGGCGCTGTGTGGTATCATTGCACCTACTGCGGGAATGGTACGGCAGCAAAGTTCCTTGATTATTACGCCGGAATGAGAGTATTGTTTCTAGTCACACCAGCCTAGAAAACGTTTCATTTTCCGTCCGGCTTACATGATGCAACTACAGAAGAGTCAAGTTTTAAATGGGAAACATATGAAATCTCTTGGGTCATTTTTAAATGAGATGCTTCTGGTCAAATTGGATTCAATGATCTATGCTAAGCTATGCTAAAAGTGCTATCACCAGACAGATTGGCTGAATGGATTCTACTTTTTAACTCTCGAGGGGTTGGAGAATGGAGCCCATTTTCAAAAAAAGTGGAGTGTTCCTTTAATTAAAGGGTCAGCTGAGCGTCAGAGGTTCCTGTCTTCTTCTCAGAGGTCTTTGGGAGCTCATTACAATCTTCAGCATTCTCTTAAATCATGAGCTTCAGCAGATTTCCAACACTGACTGGATGCATTACTGGATGCGTCTGTATCTGATTCAGGCAGCATGTCTCTTACCAGGATCAAACTAAGCACACTCATTAGGAACGAGATAAAGCTAATTACTATCAATACTCTGAAGTATTTATGGAAATGAGTCACTGCAATTAGGCAGCTATACACAAACGAAGAGAATCAGAGGCTTAGTTAGGAAAGTCAATCCACATTCAAACAATCTGACAAAAAAACCTATTTCGATCTCTAATTAGTACGAAAGTGATTTTGGCACACACGTGTGATTCATATGCATTAATCCACGGATAGGCTGTAGGCTTTCTGCAGGAATACATATTAATAATGTATGAAGCCCTTGTTGCTGAAAATGGGCTTCTATTTTGAAAGAATCTCTGTCACAAATGAGCTGAACCCATCGTTGTGTGCATCAAGTAAACTCTTTTTCATATCTACATTTAAAAACATGTGAAACGTAAATGAACCAATATTTATTTTCATGATAACTGGTCCTGGCTGTAGTGTGCATGATTTAGTGCATGTTTTCTCTAATGTTCTTAAGAAATATTTTCTGCTTCTGAAACTATTTATTCGGTTAACGTAGCCAAGAAAATCAAATAATATTTACCAAATGGAAATAGTTTTCATAATGACTCGAATCCATTTATAAATTAATACATTTATTACGCAGGGATGCAATGCATTGATCAAAAGTAACAATTAAGCCATTCTAAATTGTATTTCAAATATTTATTTAAAAATATATATTTTAAATAAATGCTTTATTTATATATTTTCTATTTATCAAAAAATTCCTGGCAAAAAAAGTATCACTGTTTCCACAGAATAATCTTCATAATTGTTTTCTGATAATTAATTTTAATCATAAAAGAAAAGAAAAAAATGTGCTTTCTTATCAAAATAAACACATTCTTGTGGGAGCATGAGAGACTTGTTTAAAAATTGCACCAATCCCAAACTTTGAATTGTACTGTATTTCAGCATATTTTAGAAAATTATCCTGATGGCTAAAACCAAATCCTGCCCTACTGAAGTTACATGCATTGTGTGAGTCATTTTGTATTTTTCTGCGTAGTTAGGATTTCAGCTAAATGCTGAACAAGTGTGCATGATAAAACACTCTTTGTGCTGAACAGAATGGACCAATCAGGCAGCTTCCTGAGTACGTGAACAGGAAATGCACTACTTTTGCATTTCTCTCATCTCTTTAACGCCATCTGTCCGGTTTCTACTTAGCTTGAGTGCTAAGACCCGCAATGGACCAAATCCAAGTTCTCCCATCATTTGGATATTATTTACTGATAAGCATCTGCCGCATTAATGCTTTTTCCATTTAAAAAGCATATTTAATACTCACATCACCTTTAATGTCGCTGACTGCGTATTTGTGGCACAGACTGCATTATTTGTGCATTTTCATTGCTCTGAATTAATTCACTTGTTTTCATTTCTGCATCCAGTGTATCACTTCTCCATTTGATGAAGATTAAATTGAGTGTGTGAGATTATATTGAATGCCTTAAGCAAACTAATGTGTGAATTGATTTGCTGGGGAAGATTGTTCTCCCCGGCTGCTGGCAGATGCTTCAGCCTTCATTTCCTCAGTTTATTTTCACTAAAGACAGGAAGTCTCTCGGTACGTGAGAGTCATGTGTACTCAATACAGTCACAGTGTACCGGACCTAATGATCACTTGAAGTCCTGCTGATGTTTTTGACAAAAAACATCCAAGGCTGCATTTACAAACACAACAAAAACACTGGTAATATTGTGTAATGTTATTACTATTCTAAATAACTTTTTTTTAATATATATTGTAAAATGTAATTTATTATCCTGTGATGCAAAGCTGAATTTGCCGTAGGCATGATTCTTCTGAAATAATTATAATATAATTAAATTTTAATCCTATTATTATTATCAGTTTTAATATATAATAAAATATTTTAGTTATATATTAAAACTGATAATAACAATAATTAATATATATATATATATATATATATATATATATATATATATATATATATATATATATATATATATATATATATATATATATATATATATATATATATATAATGTTTTTGTGTACATTGATACATTTTATAGGTTTCTTAGATAAACCAGTTCAAAAGAGCTAGTGTTATAAATGGAAAACGGTAATAAAAAAAATAAGTTAATAACAAACAGTCAACACTGCATTTATTACATTATTCATTAAACTTTGTTAATGTTAGTTAATGAAAATAAAGTTGTTCGTTGTTTGTTCATGTTAGGTTGCAGTGCATTAACTAATGTTAAGAAACTCATCTTGTGATTTTACTTGTGCATTAATAAATGCAGTAGTTAACTAAGATTAATAAATGCTGTAGAAGTATCATTCACTCTCAGTTCGTGTTAACTGATGCTGTTAAGTACCTTATTGTAAAATGGTACCATGAAAACTTTCATTTTTGCTGAATAAAATGTGCATTTGTTTAAATATATATATATATATATATATATATATATATATATATATATATATATATATATATATATATATATATATATATGCAGTATTGTAGTTATAGAACACTTTTAGTCTTTCTTTCGTTCTTTCTTTCTTTCTTTTCTTCTTTCTTTATTTTCCATCGTGTCTTGCACTCTTGGAGGTAAACTCTCTTCTCTTCTCTTATCTTGGTGGTGTATTGGAGCCCAAAGCACCGGCCCGACTGAATGAGACCAGAATAATTCAATCAGATTGGCTGAGATCTCATTTCAGGCTGTTTGCAGGCCGCTAAGCACAGGCTTTGCTTCTGTCAGAATCCCACACAATGCCCTGGGACCGCTGATTGACAGCTCTCAGGTTCTTTCAGGTGGAGTTCATCATTACATTCCATTTTTCCTGGAAGTTCTAGCCGTTTTCCGTTGCGCCTCTGTGGCTTTCACATTACCCTATTACCAGCGGTGTGTTTGGGTGAGTTCATCCGTGTCTACACGTATGTGAGAGTGTCGATGCTTTTACACTACGCTGATTGCTGGAACAGTCCTCTCGGAGCAACCGGAGGTTAAGTGCCTGACTCAAGGGCAGCTCACTTCTGGGGATCAGGGTCACACTGGGGACAGAATAGACGGGGAGGAGACGGACCACCGGTTGAAAAAATTCATGGAAAAAGGAGATTGTTTTCTTTTATGTGCAGTAGTTTATATGATTTAACATGAACTGGACCAGACTTTTTTTTAAAACTAATTTACGTTAAAGAAGCTAAATTTGATATTATGCTATTTTTTGGCTAATGTGAAAAACGTTATGTATCTGGTATCTGCAAGGTCTTTAAGGGTAGGACAATGTCTATGAAATTGTAAAAAGCATGATTTATAGTTCAGATGCAAATCTTCACAAACATTTTTTTAAAGGAAACTTTCACTTTTTTTTGGAAATAGGCCCATTCTTCAACCTGTCCAGAGTTAAAAACTTGAGCTTTACCATTTTTGAATCTATTCAGCCGATCTCGGGGTCTGGTGATAGCACTTTTAGCATAATTGTTAATTGAATGGGAATATAGTTCCTAGTCATATCAGCCTAGAAGACCACCACGTTTCATTTTCCGCTGGTCTTAGTACACGCTTTAACTACAGAAAAGGAAAAATATTGAAACTCTCTGTTCATTTTTGAATGCAATGCTACTGGTCTAGTTGGAGTCAATGATCTATGCTAAGCTATGCTAAAAGTGCTAACGCCGGACCCCGAGATTGGCTGAATGGATTCAAAAACTGTAAAACTCAAATTTGGGGGAGATGGAGAATGAACTTATTTCCAAAAAAAGTGTTCCTTTAATGTTTGATTCAATTTTTAGAAAATAGAGTCAAAAACATTAATTATCATAGTAATTTAAACAATTATCAATCAATTAGTATATTAATTAAATAACATTAATTAACAAAGATTTTTACTGCCCTAATGGTTTAAACTTAAAATGTTTGATTTAAACATTGAATTTTATATAATAGTGCTCTAAAAAGGAGCTATTTTTTTCTATTTTTTCTAAATTAATTTTATTGCTATTTTTGTGAAGAGTTCATCCACGCAGATTTCATTTTTACCTGTTTTATCTTATAATATTTAATAAAAATGTCTTGGTCTTCCAGTGCTTCTTGATTTTCCAACAGCTGATAGACAGAGCCAAGTCTCTGTCCTACTTTTTTCTTTTTTGATCCTTCTGTTTATTCTGACTTTAAGAGGTTTTTAGTATACTTTTACATTACCCAGCATTCCCATCAGTATTCTCGTAGCTTTTAACAGGATAATCAGTTAATCAGTCAGGTCATTTTAATATTCATGAAGTTATTTTAAGCATGAACACGTATCTGATGGACATAATGCTAAGCTATAACTTAGGGCTTTCTTAAAGGGATGCTCCCGTCATAAATGAAAACTCTGTCATAATTTACTCATGTTTATGCACACCTGTATGACTTTTTTCTTCTGCTGAACACAAAAATAAATTTTGGGAAACTAACAATTGAGTGCATTGACTTCTATTGACAAAATAATTTTTTTTTTTTATTTTGGGGTGGAGTATCTAATGTTGAAAAACCCAGCATAGCTATGTTTTGAAGCATGGCTGTTGGTTTGAGCTGGTTTAAACTGGTTTTGGATCGGTCCTAAGCTGGTTCTGAGCAGGAGCTAGTTGCTCAGGACCTGCTCACGACCAGCTGATGACCAGCTTAAACCAGCTCAAACCAGCAGCCATGTTTCCAAGCATAACCAGCATATGCTTTCTTTTCAACAGGGTCTCTTTAAAATGGAATAGTAATTCTGATTATCATGTTTAGAAAATGCACAGTAAAATCAGAAGCAGTTGTAAGACAGGTGTTATTGTACGGCTTGTAAATTGGTGCACATGGATAAATGGTCCAGTCGGCACAGTTTGCTACAGAAGGTCATGACCCAAATGTGCAATACCGGCATTACACAGACAACGTTCACGCACTCAAAATGTTCCACAAAAAAAAACTGATCTGAAATGCTCTGAGATGGAAGGAATTAAAAATTGAGGCAAATCTGCTTCCCAGAGTGCTTTGCACTACTTTGGTTTCTTTGAATGCTCTTGAATAGTGCAAACAGCTCGTGACTGGTGCACATCTCGGCATGCTTTTACCATGTCTGCACCGAGCCACAGACCCGTCTCAGAAATAAACATCCTGTGTTGGGTTTTTGATCTCTGGATCGCTCCCTCTCTACCCGAAAGCTCTCTTTCTTTTCTTTAGTATATGCTTCATGTTTTTGAGAACACAGATGCGGAGAATTCACACGACTTAGTTTGACGTTTATAATATTCACATTTGTGTACGTACAGGAGGCACGGCAGGAGTTCTATTTATTTGACAACCAGGGTTTGCTGGCTTCAGATCTTCTTCACAGAAACCCCGCTCATCCTCTTCCTCTCTTTCATGCTGTTGTTTATGACATCTTTAACCTCTGTAGTTAATTTTATTCTATAATTTTTTATGATAATGCATTCGTGCAGGACTGTGTTAGTCCTGTTTTTGGAGACATACAGATCGTGTAAATGTGAAGGTATGAAGGAAAATCTAGTCTTTTTGTACACTTGTATGATTCTTTGGGGGAAAAATAACTTTTTTGGTGTTCAGTTCTGCACATAAGTTTCAAAAGTAAGATTTGAATGTGATTAATTTTATGCTTTTAAGGCTCTGTTTATTTTAATATTGTCAAATATTACATAAATAATAAATACTTGTGTTGATGCTGATTTGGTGCTCAAGAATAATTAGCAAATTTTAAGACATTACACAATAATACTTATATAATAATTCAATTAAATGTCTTTATTCTCACTTTTGATCAATTCAGTGCATTCTCGTTGAATAAAAATATTAATTTCTTTAACTGACCCCAATTATAGCATATTATATTAGCCATTTTACCAATGTAATATAATTATTTTAGTCATTACAAGGCAAAAAGACAATACTATGTTTGTTTAATATAATGCTCAGAAGGTATTCAGTGGCCCGAAAGAGTATTTGAATAAAATGAATTAGTAAAAATAATAAAAACAATTAGATTATACAATTGAAACTGGAAGTCGAGAACACTTTTTCTATGGCAAATTGAAGGTAATTCTGAGAATATTTGTTTATATTGTAATAACAAAGTGGCATGGCATAACCATGGCACAAACATGGCATAAACGTACCTTGGTGCACTCTTTAGCGAGACACAAAATATGTGTCCATAAGTACATTTCACTCCAGTTTCCAAATGACGTTAACACTCAAGGCATAATTTTCTCACAATTACTTAAAGAATATCATATTATGACTTCAAAACAATATTAATATGCTGGGATATTTAAAAATTGATGCATCACACAAATCCAGCTTCATATCTAGGGGTTTTATAGATGATAGGTTTGTATTTGAGAGGCAAGGAGCTCCGCTTCATATCCTGTGTAACTACGGTTCGACAAAACAGTTCAAATCTGTGTAAAAGGAAGTTGAAATGGCACGGTTGCATCAACAAATGCCTTTTTATATCAGTTTTGCATTTGTTACATTATCGGGTAGGCTTAGGGTTTGGTGCAGGGCATATTTCCAACATTAACTTTTAGCAACAGTCCACGGATATTTCAATTCTGAATCGCCACAATACGTACTTATATTAATGTAATAAAATGTGTCAGGGTTCACGTACTGAACCTGTGTTTTAGTTTTTCTCTTTAAAACTGTAGCGAAACAGACACATAAAAACAGCGATGCACAAAAAGTCCACAGAGGTATATATTTTTATGTGACGAGGTTGTCCAAATATTTGTTGAAGGCCAGTATATAATACCGTATATTATTGGCATTGATTGGAGTAATGATTAGGCTAGCTATGACTGTTTATCCATGATTATCGATGCCATAAATGCATTTTGATAAGGCGTCTTACAAAGAGGGTCTGGAAGGGTTGGATGTTATAAGGAGAAAATAATAGCGTTTGGATTCAGTGTGGTCACTTCCCTCTTTTCCGTCCATTTGTCCGCAGGAACTGATTTTCGATAAGAGTCAGGCTGAGCGGGTGATAAGCCGAACGAGCGGCACACCACAAAACGTCTTCACCGGGGGAAATGAATGGCAGCTCCCAAAGGAACTGTTTGTATTTTTTAGCTCTATTTGTTGACGGAAATGCCAAGCTCCATGACTGGCTTCTATTCTGTCGATCAGTCGCTGGTATGTGCGGAGATGATTCCTCAGCAGGCCAATTTAGAGGTTCAGGTGCCACGTATGCAGAGACGACAGAATGAGTGCATGGGGGAAAAAAATAAAAAATATGAATGCAGCAGCAAGCCACAAACACAAAGCAGGGAATTTTACACGCACACATTTTTTTCTTTGTGGTCGTCTGCCTTTGTTTCCTAAATCCTCTCCCAGGCAGGAGTGCAAGGCCTTCAATGCCAACTGGCTTTTTATCTTGTGACATTTATTTCTTTCCTCTCCTTTCGCTTTTTTGTTTTTCTGTGAGGCTCAGCAGCTGTGCCGGTGCAGATGGGCCCGAGAGCAGCACACCTCGTTGTAATAACACTATCTATTTCCACATAAACAGACTAACAAATGTCAGCAGCTTGGCTAACCATGTGAGCATGGCAACCTTTCCAGTGGCGGGAAGAAGAAGGTTGCTGCCTGTGATGAGATTGCGCTGTGTGTGTGTGTGTGTGTGTGTGTGTGTGGGGGTGGGTGGTAAGGGAGATTGACAGTCTAACAGATGTTCCTCATTGGCTCTTTGGCTGACGGTAAGAGATATACAGGTCACGGGCATGAGGCAGGCATAGGCTGCTGGGTTAATTCGCCATGTGTTTCTCTCCCCCTCCAGCACCCATTCTGTTTTTTTTTTTTAGGTTGGTACTGCACATATGTCTCCATTTGCCTCTAATATTCTTGTTTCATTGACTATGTTTACATACGCGGTTGTTTAGTCATACAGTGAATCTGTTTAGTAAGATATTTAAGATTCCAGAATTATGAGGAGACTCTTCAGGCAAAAACACAGTTTTTTTCATGCACATGTCAGTTCTGAGATTTTTGACTTTTTGGGGGGTTTTTCAGACTAGTGGAAAGAAAGCATCCAAAAGACACTTTGCTGACACAATCAATAGATTGTGTCGATAGATTTCAATTACAATGCATATTTTTGAAGGCTATTTTCTCGAAAATTATTTTTTTCTGCTGCACCGAGCCGTCTCCACTTCAGTAGCACTCTCACAAAACTTCACATTTTTATTTCTTTCTATGTCCTGAAGGTTGTTACAGAAGGATTTGTTCATATGTGCATTCCTAAATAATTTCACATACAATTAGTTTGATTATATGCAACATTTTAATTGTACGAATATATTGTTTTCTGTGTGTTTTAAGTATTTTCTGAATTATGAAAAAATGAGATACCCGAAATTCCCTATCTTAAATCTTCGGACTCTAATACATCATTTTAAACTGTCTTCATCCAGCGTTTTGATTTTTGTTGTATAAATGTGCGCAAATTTGTGCTTATTGCATTAAAAAATGCCTCGTTTGCATATTTAAACCTAAAATTTAGGCCTTTTAAGAAAACTTTAAAAAGAAGGTTTTAGAGTGAAAGTTGTTGAAAATTCTAGCATTATTGTTTGAGTGTAAACTGTGAAGATGCAGTGATGTAATATTAATATTAATATTATTAGGTAATTTTCACGAATCAACGTTCTTTCTGTACGTGAAACTTTTCCAAAATGCAAAATGCATTCAATATTGTGGAAATCTATACTGATACATTTTTATGTTTGCATCACATAAGTAGTAAACTTGCTCGGTAGCGCACCTGATAGTATAAGTATAAGACAAGTATAAGCAAGCTTTAATTTTTTTTTTTTTCATCATTTTTAGTTCTGTTAAGACTATCAGTGCTATGTTATTTTCAGTGGCCATACCCCTTACATAACCTCTGATTCATATGTTCTGATTCGTTCTAGTTTTACCACATTATATTACCATGGTTACTTTTGTTTTTACATGTTATTTGGAGCAGGTTTCATTGGAAGTACATTATACCATTATATTTATAATGTTATACCGAGCAATCATCTAGCATTGTTGTTAATCAAATAGTAGAGCGTAGTGCTTGTAACCAAGATCACAGGTTAATTCATGAAGTTGTAGTTGCTTTAGATAAATGCATCTGCCAAATGTAAATGCAATTATTCTTAACAAATGGAATAAGATCTATACTCTTGCAACTGGATAGTAATTTACCCCGAGATTGATCTCAGGGCTACATTGTTTTTCTAATTTTGCTTGTGGTCAAACTGTGGCTAGATGTGGTACTTAATAGCAGCAGAACTAGTTTTGTAATCGTACGCCTCGGTAAAATAAAAGTCGGTACATCAACGCTTTTTTGTATTAGAGAGAGGCAATACTGTAATCAATCACGCATAGAAGCTTTTTTCTTATTCCACCTCTCTCTCTCTCTCTCTCTCTCTCTCTCTCTCTCTCTCTCTCTCTCTTTCTCGCTCTCTCTCTTTCTAATTTAAGCCTGTTCGTTTTTTAATCTCTCCCTTGTCAGGAGTCCATTCTGCCACCCTGTTGTTGACATGCCAGATTGTGGTTCAGAAGGCCCCAGTGAATTGTGGGAAAGGTGACCCCTGGTGAATGTCTTTTGTGAACCTCACCTTGCTCTGAGACGATAACACCTAGTGCCACAGAGGAGGAGACAGCTTTCCATTATATGTGTGTGTGTTTGTCTGTGTGTGTGTGTGTGTGTGTGTGTGTGTGTGTGTGTGTGTGTGTGTGTGTGCAAATCAGAGGAAAAAAACAGGAAACACCCTAATGAAATTCATATTATGCCATAAAAACATAGTTTTTCAGAGAAATGTTTGTTATTGCATTTCTTCTAAGATCTATGTTAATTCCAAACCCACACTATAAGCATGAACAATATATTTAATGTAGTCTGAATGCATTTTAATTTTGTTTCATTTTTATTTGAGGAAAAGGACAGGCTTTTATTTGATGAATCGCACAAAGCCTGCCAGGAATACATCCTAGCTACATTTTACCCCCAAATCAAAAGAAACAAATAAGAACATTTAGATAAATTACAAGAATTACATTTTCATTCAAGAAAAGTATACATATTTTTAGTTATTTTTTCTTTAAATAATTCTTTCATTTTTTCTTTGCATTATTTTTCTAACAGTTGCACACATTTTCATTACCAATACCGTAATGCAAATATCTCATTTTAAATGTAAAGTAATATATTGTTTAAATGGTAAAAAGTTTTGGGGAACAGTAAAAGTTTGTATATATTTTGCAAAGTCACTTACCATTTATTTGATTAAAAAATGTGATTACAGTGAAAACGGTAATATTGTAAAATATTGATTTGGCACTTAAGAAATGTCTAATAAATATATTTTTGAGAAAACAACATGACAAAATCTTTTAACAAACTGCTTAAATATTTTTACAGTAATAAAGCGGAAGTACTACAGTAGTGAGAATAATTATAAGTTTCGTAATTTTTTTAATAAAAGTCAAACATCTAGGTGCATTTCAGTAGTTTGGGTGACATGTTTGCTGCAAACAATTTTAATGGTCCTGTATTTTCTTAAGGCTAAATATACATTTCTTTTTCCCCAGAGTCTGAATGTGAGCTGGGCATGTTGTTGTTGAGATTCATTCATATTTATGTGTGAGATTTCACCTAATTGGCTGTTTTTCTAGTGACATCACAAGGACTTATCGTTCATGTGATGCAGAAAACCGCAGCATTTTCTGTCCCGGAGTTTGAGTGAGAGGTCTGGAAAAATGACATTGTGCCTATCTGTAGCAGTCAGGCTTGATTTTCCTCATTATTTCCTTCTTCCTGTAAGAATTAATGAGCTCTGAATCCCACGCCTTCTCATCAGTGCTAACGCGGGCCACCATCAGTAATAGCCAGTTAAATGAGAGTTCTGTGGTCTAGACCGGAGATGATGGACAGACGTGTCAGAAACGAGGTGAAAGTATTTCCCACAGCTCCGCTGTGTCTGACCGGCAGCAGCTAGGCCCACCTTTCTGAAGGTAATGGAGGTGGATATATAGTCCAGACACTTTAAAGAAAAATGAAATCTGATCTTCTATATGGCTAGTGTTTGGAAATGATATGATTATGAGTGAATGCTGTTTTGGATGTGTGTGTGTGTGTGTGTGTGGTGCTGAAGGTTGTCGATGAGGTCGAGGCGACCAGGAACATTGTCCTGTGTTTCTGGATTTACAATGACAGATTAATTAAAAAGGAGCTGCAAACACGATGGGCCTTGCGATCGCTGTCAGATTCACCAGCGTCGCTGCATGTGTTTTGGTCCAGCGTGGTTTCACTAGCATGAACAAACTCGTGTGATTAAACTCTACTTGAGTGGAAGGAACCTTTCAAAACGAAAGCCCTCCTGTCAGAGCAGACTTAGCATTTGAGAACCTCTGACAGGCCTGTCGGGCTTCAGAAGGAGATTTGCCAGGGTAGTTTTTTACTCTCGTATGCTGTTGCTCTCATTCTGGTCTTTTTTTTCCCCCCTTTTTTTGGAGATCAACAGCAACCTTTGAACAAGAGTGTCTTAAAGACAGGAACTGAAAGTAACTACACTACTTACTACTTACTACAGCTAACTAACTAACTACATTTTTCAGTAGTTTAACAGTACTGCATTCTTAGTTATTAGTGCTTTCCTATTAACAAACCTTTTTTTTGTCAAGCAAGAGAACAGTAAAAAAAATCATATATATATGTATATATACACAGTACTATGTATACCTATGTGTGTGTGTATATATAATTTATGTTGTATATTTATATTATATTTTTTCTTAAATATGTACAGGCTTGTGTGTGTATTTATATATACATAATAAACATAACAGAATACTCATTTATGCTATGCAAACTAAAACTTGTATTTTGGATGTGATTAATCACATTTAATCGTTTGACAGCACTAATATATAGATAGATAGATATATAGATTTTTAAAATTTATTCTCAATAATAATAATTAGAAGAAGAAATTAATATTATTTTTATTTAAAAATATTTTGTTATATATTATGCATGTATAGGGTATGGTAATTTATAGTATTTTAACAAGAGTCATTTTATAGAGAAATTTTCTTAAAAGTTGCACACATTACTATTTTATATGTTTACATTGCTATATAATTTAATATGTCTTGCATACATTTGTACAACAATTCAATAAACATGTTTAAGATTTAGTAACTACATTTTAAGACAAAATATTAGTGTTGTGCAACTATCACATATAGCGTTGTTTCTCGATGAATCTGTTTTTAAACGTGTTTAACGATTTACTCACAGAAATAATCATTTGATTCTTTCCTGCATGATCAGTATTGTTAATAACTCTCAAAAAGTCACTTTCATTCCCGAATTATTCAGGATTTTTGAAAGAAACGTTTGAGAATGATTGACTCGTAAAGTTTCTGAATGATTCAGTGTTTTTAAACAAGTTGGTTCAATGAATGATTCAAATTGCCATATAAAGATGCTTGTCGCCACCGACCTGCGTGCAAAAAAATTATATTTAATATTACCTTAAAATACCTTGTAGTTATCAGTGGTTTAAGGTTTATATTTTGTGCAACTTGCATTTAGCTAACCACTTTATTAAAATCATAGTTTGACCGCTTTAAATTCGAAATATATGTTGGATCTTGGAAAGCTGGAGTTTCGTAGTATCTGCTGTAAACAGAACAGGTTGATTGTAAGTCGCATGTTTATGATAATCAAGCCATTGATCTGAACCCAGGCTAGGAAATAAGTACTGAATTCCAGATAAGTGTGGAGGGTCACTGCTAATCTGAACCCCATCTCTGCGCTGCGATGTGTCCTGACACCAAATCAGAACGGAGTGTGCAGCGCTCAGGCATCTCCAGACAGGTTCCTGCCCACAGCAACGATCTTCCTGCCAATCCACTCTGCTGCAGACACACAGGTCATTTAGTTATACACTCGCTCTCACAAGCAGACAGATCGACGGACGTGACACCCACCCTGCGAGGAGATGTCGAGAGGAGGCGCATGGGAAAAAATAGAGAGTCTTCACGATGACACATTCGTTTGAGATTCAGGGAGGTATTGTCAAAGAGAATGAACTGGACTGTAAAAACAACAATAATAGTTTGTTTCTCTGCGGAGATGCTGCTCTGAACATGTGTGACTTCGGCTGGACAGTCGCAGCTCTGAATCGTGTGTCCTGCTGTGATCCAGGAAGTTTTCAGTCTCAATTTTTTTGTTTTTCTGTCCTCAGTGCCTTTAAATTCTACATTAGAGTAATACACAGGATGCAGAATTCTAATTGGAATGTGAGTGTAAGGAAGCAGGATAAATTATTTTAGGATATAAGGATGAATTTATGAAAAAAGAAGAAAAGTTTGGTAAAGCAAATGTTTAAATGATGGCTTGACAAAGCCTTGCTTTAAAGTAACGTTATATATACAGTATAATTGCTGAAATTGATACAATAAAAACAATTATATTGTGAAATTGCTATTATTACAATTTTAATTTTTCCATTTAAATATATTTCAATTTCATTTTATTGTATTCCTGTGATTCAAAGCTGAATTTCCAAAATCATTACTAAGAAAGTAATCTTTAGTGATCCTTCATTTTCGATTTGAATTTGATTTGATTTGAATTTGAATTTCAGAAGATCCTTCATGTTCCTTTTTTGTGTTTTTCTTTTATTTAATTCTTTTCATGAGAAATAAAAAGCTCAAATGAACAGCATTTATGTGAAACTCAAATAATGATTCGATATAATTAATAATGATAATAATTACTTTTTTAAAGCATATAATTAGTCACTTTTGATTTGTGCGTCTTAATTGAATAAAAGCATTAATATTAGTGGCCTTTAGCCAAACTTTAGTATGGTAGATTTTACATCATAAATGCAGCCGGTAAACCTTAATAGCATTTAAACAGACATTTGTTTAATATTAAATAAACAGGAAATACTGTTGCTTTGCCGCACCGACTGTTGACTGTGTCAGTCACATCAATAACCTTTAATGAGAAGTTGGAGTTAGAGAGCGTGCAATCGACAGTCTCCAAGAAACAGCTGCTAATGCATGAGCAATATTAAGTATAGCAATAACATTAATTAAATTAGCCTGTTAAACTTTCCCTCCAGTATAATTGATTCTCCGCACTGAGCTTCTGGCTGACAACGCAACCGAACACTCTGCGTTTGCTCTCTAAATGAGAAGTAGGTTCAAACTGTCTACTATAAGAAAAAAAAGATTAGACTTCATAGTCACCGCTGCAGGGTTTTCACCCACACACACAACAAAGCACATAAATGCATTAAAGGCTTTCCTCAACTTGCTTTTACAAACTTCACCTAATGGGTTTATTCTGCTCCTGTCATTCTCATTAGAAAACGAGGATGTGTTTTCTTCGAGAGGTCTTTTAGAGCAGCCGCGTGTTTGTATGTGACCGCCGAGCGTGGGCTATTTTAACTCTTAGACGTGCCATTATATTTATTGAAAACACGTTCTCGCTTGACACCGAACCGGCCACAGCTGCTTTCGAGAAATTCCAGTCACGCCGCCGCTGATGGACAGAGCTCAGAAACGCACAGGAATTCTCAAGCTGTTTACAGACTGGCTTGGTATCTGTGAAGCAGCAGCGGCTATTATCATATTTGAAAATGCAGAATATGTAGTTCTTTTTTTTTTTTTGGTTTAATGTACGAATTGGTTATGCCGTGGAAGTGTTGCTGCTCAAACAGAATTTTTCAGCTCGGCTTGATTGCCTCCTCAAAATTCATTACTCTTCTGACCCATCCGAACCGGGTCCGCAGCGGTGCACATTTGCTTTTTTCTTAATTGCAGGTTGTCGGTCGGACAGAAACGTAGCTGGCGGCGTCATCACATCGTTGACCGTTCTGCCACGCGAAGATGTTTAATTGGATTCATGGCCTTCAGACACATCTATCTCATGCTCGCTAAGTGGAATTTTTTTGCATTTATGAGATTATCAAAACTGTCGATATTCCCAGAAAACAACCGGCCAGACTTTGCAATTTCAGAGCTGCTCAATAATGCAACGCGGCATCCCACGTTAAGCTTAAGAGGATTTGAATCTTTAAATGGAAATCAGACGGAGCGTTCGCTTTCATCTTCCAAGAGAAGCCGTAAGTGTAAATATTATTAAAGTGGGAGTGAGTGCAACTGTGCCACGAATTATTAACTTTCTTTCAGCGGCTCTGAACTGTTTTCGGGCCTTCCGACAAATCTTGAGGTTCTCGCGCGTCGCGGTTAATTTCAGTTGTCTGCAAGCTAATTATGATCTGGGAGATTTGATTAGCACAGGAAGCCGATTTCGTCCACGTCAGAGCTGTGAAAGGAAAACGTTACGAGGGGAGCATCCAAAGCCGTTTGCCGTTCTGCTCGGTGACTGACAGCCGTAAGTGCTCGCCTGGTGGTCGGACTGGATTGAGTGCTTTGATTGGGCCCATTGTGTCCCTGTGTGAAGGAGATTGACAAAAATTACACAAGCTGCCATTTTCAAACGCCACTTAAAAGCTCCGTCTGCAAGCATCCCTGTGTTTTCAGCTGTTTTGTTTTCTACGTTCTCTCTTTGCATTTTCCTGGTGCACTCGCACCACTGTGCGAAAGCGTATGTGTGTGCATTGAATCAACTTGTCTACTGAGTGTGCTAAAGATGTCAGTGGTATCCGTGCTCTGCCCGCCAGCTCATAAAGTAGCTGAAGATGCGGCCAGGCTGATAGACTCGCTGATCTGCATGCTTGCGGCACAAGCGGCCCGTGGGGATGGAGGCCTATAGACCTCCACTTGCCAGAACTCAATAAATATTGAGTAATGAAGCAGATTTTGTAAGACTATGACTCAGCAGTGGCTTTGTTGACAGTCTGAGAAGCGACTCTTTCCTTAGGGCTTCTCTAAACTTGTCCTGCTTTCACATCAGAGCATTTTGTGTGCACCATTCACTTCTTTTTCTAGGTTTGTGCACAATTTCTTCTGCACAATTTAAACATCCTTTATAGGTATTTATGTTTGATTATTCTTATATTTATATGTTTATTATCCAAAAGTCACGCCTGTATTTAATGGCATAGTTTACCTAAAAAAAGCTAAATTTAGTCATTGTTTACTCACCTTCCCAAACATGTTTGACCTTCTTTCTCCTGCAGAACAAAAAATAAGTTATTTTGGAAGTCAAGGGGGTCCGAACAACATTAGATTGGCCCCCCTGACTCCTAAATGGACTTTTTCTTTCCTTTTTGGGTGAACTATCCTTTTAATTGTGACTGTCACATTCAAAACTTTGCAAAGTTGATATGTTATTATCACGAGAACATGAGATAAATGCCACATCTTCATTATTATACCCATTTAAATTGACGTCACTTGAATGTTAGGCAATTAAATATAACGCATTTACTGTCAGTGTTACTTTTCCTATCTTTGACTTTCTTTTGAAACCCTATTAATATGACCTCAGGGTTGATTAAGTTTAGGAAATCAGCACGCTCGCATCTCGGGACCCCCGCTGATATCGCTGAGGTGAAGTTCGGTGACTTTATTGAGTCTTTCCGCTGTCAAAAGAACTTGATGTGTCTTTTTTTCTCCCGTCTGAGAGCGCCGCGGCGCATCTGGCCTATTCAAATCCCGCTGCAGCCCCTGCTGCTTTTAACCATTGAAATTATCAAATTAAACGGAGCGGTAATGGTCTCCACAAAGGCACCGCGTTTGAGAAAAGGGCCGTGGTCGTTCTTGCCGAGCTCCTGCGCGAGGTGGCGTTCTGAGAGGGACAAAAACATCTCGATTGTGATGCCGTTACAACACACGCCACATGCTGCGAGAAAAATGTGAATCACTGAGGTGATTAGAATAAGACTCGGAAAGACTGCTAAAGAGAGAAGACGTGTCAAGGGCTTGTTGTTCCCCCGTTGTTGTTACTAATTGAGTGGGTTTTTTGTACTATACAGGATGCGCGTCTCATTTATTATTAGCACTATTAAATATTAAAGACATCACCTGTGCTTTCTGTAGCATCACGATCTGCTGAGAGTTGTTTTGTTCTGTTTTCACCAACACTGGAAGTGACTGGTGCCTGTTGCGATGGCTTGAGGCTGTAGACGCTAAAGCCGCACGTCATCTCTGAATGTTCATGATCTCCAGATCAATCATCCGCAAACTCAAAGCTGGACTTCAGCCACAGGAAAACGGATGAATTATTCCGTGTATACTTCATTTCTCATTGGAAATGCATATTTCAGTGGATTTTTGGAATTAGCAGCGAGACCATTTTATATGAAAAATGTTATGTAGGCCTAGTTAGCAACAAAAAAATGCTGAAAGTAGGCTTAAAATATGCTTACAGCACAGTCCATCCCGAAATGAAAATTTTGTCATTATTTACTCACCTTCATGTTATTACGAATTTCTATCATTTGTTGAACGCAAAAGATATTTTGAAAAATGCTGGTAAATAAACAGTTGGTGGTAAACATTGACCTACTTGTAGTATTTTTTCCCTCATGCTTTAAAGGGTTAGTTCACCAAAAATTCAGTCATTCATCTTCAGAACAGAGATGAAGATAGTTTTGATGAAATCGGAAAACAACACAACTAAAATGTTCCCAGCTCCAGAAAACATACATCAACAAATACTTCAGTTGTGTGATGCTAAGAGAATACTTTTTTTTTTGCTCAATATAAAACGTAATTTACTCAACCATTCTTCTCCCTGAGTTACATCTTCCACTATTTATACTTGTGGTACTGTCTATAGAGGGTCAGATAGCTCTCAGATCTCATTAGAAATATCTTAATTTGTGTTGTGAAGATGAACGAAGGTCCTACGGGTTTGGAACGATATGAGGGTGAGTAATTCATGGCAGAATTTTTATTTTGGGGTGAACTAACCTTTTAAGTCAATTGATACCAGTTATCACAGGTTATGACAGAAAGTGTGTATAAATAGTACTGCAAAAACAACAAAAAGTTATTTTAATATATGTTGAGCCCGGGCTCATGAAAACGGCTATAAAAACAAAAAAACGTATTGATACACAAAAATTTGATTAGGGTTGTGGGGTGGATGCATATTGCATATGCAAAAACTGCATATCATATGTATGGCATAGCAAATTTCATATCATATGTATGCAAAACATGCGTATTATATGTCTGTATGTTGTAAGAAGACCACTTTTGCTTTCAATACCACAAGGTTTTTAAATGCATGCACAAAAAATACTATGGAATTCAATGAGACGCAAAACTGATTACCAACATTTTTCAAAACATCCTCTTTTGTGTTGCACAGAAGAAAGGAATTCAGAACAACTTTAGGGTGAGTACATGTACTGTATGAACTATCAATTTAAATGAAATAAATTAATAACAACAGATTAACGCATTTGAAAACAAACATTTCAGTCAGCTGGGGAAAATATAATGGCAGTGGTAAAAGAATCGAGGCGTCTGTCACCTGAAAACACACTCTTTTAATTATGGGAGCATGCGATGCCTGTATTAATGGGTCTAAATAGTAACATCAATCATCAGTCACTTCTGTATCATATAACTGAAAGGAACTGAAGATAGTTCAGTCAAATGTGCCAAGAAACTGCATTTGGAGCACCAACCAGTCAACCAGTCATCGCTTTGCAGGGCTTGAAACAGATCAACAGGATATTAAGGATCCATAAATACAGTTTTAACTCTCTTGTCAGAAATCAAAGAGAGTTGGGGATTTTAGTAAATCTTTTCACTTTTAAGCTCTTTTGCGAAGACTGTGGTCCTGACATGAAGCCTGCATAGTTTTGCTGTTTTCTAAGATGGCCTCATTTTGTCTAATAAGGCATTCACAGAAGGCAAATTGAGAATTAAATTATAAATATGCATGTATTTTATTCAATACATCAAGCATCAATTAAAAATAGTTCTCTTTAATTCAAAATTGACAACTTTGCTCCTATATTTGTGTATTTATAGGCCTATGACTAGAGTACCGCATACTTCACTTTATACTAACTACAGCAAATTTAACTCGAATCATCTGCTATTAGCTCGAGGTCCTGCCTACATGTGTATAGAGCGTTTCAAATCAATTGTGGTTAGGAAAGTAGCTTCCTCTGTAGGTAGCAGGCGTGGAAAGGGACCTCGCTTGGTTTTTAAATGGAGCTTTAATTATAAAGTCCTGCTTTGCGTGGCAGAAACGTCAAGGACAGACGAACGGGTGATCAAATCTTAGATATGAAGCAGCTTTAGATCGTGATGTTCAGTCATTTCTACCTTTAATAGAATTTTAATCAAATGATTATGACAGCAAAACCAAATTCCACCTGTCATTTAATCTGAACTAATAATCAGTTTCTTTGGCACTATGAAATATGACATTCTGTTCATAATTATCTTATTTATATATTTTTAAAGCAATTAAAAAATTATTTAAAAAAATATATATATATATATGTATATATATATATATATATATATATTTGCAATTGCAGTTGCTTTGCCGTATACACTCTCTGTTACAGATAATATCCTTTATAAAGCTGCTCCAGAGAGTCATTAATTGCTGGAGAACGCCAATTCATATCTGGCCCAGCCTGAATAATGAGGGACAGGGGAGTCTCATATTCACTAATAATAAATTCATAAACGACACACCGTCTCACCCTTGTCCTGGCCAAGGATACTGCGGCCTAATCATTCTACAGCTATACCGTCAGCAGCCGTTCTTCATTGCTATTCTGCCTCTAACTCTGTAATCAGCACAAACATGGGTAATTGGCACAGTCTTTAAGGATGGGTTGCTATTTCAGAGGAAAACGTTGAGCTTCGGGAAAAGAGGTGGAAGTAGAACTGACCAGACGAGAAATATATTGAGTGTGCACTTTCATAGCTCAGGAGATTTAATAGAGCGCTCACTGTTTTGGTCTTAGAATCAGGCTGGATTCAGATAATTGTACTAAAATGTTCTTTTCTGAAAGACACAATAGACACAGATGAGACAGTCGTGGTATTTAAGGTATGAATTTTGCGTGCAGTTAATAGTATACACCTTTAAAGTCCCCATGAAATCAAAAACGACTATATATTTTTTGTTAGTTCACATTGCTATTTTTGTGGTAAAGAATTCCTCCGTGAAAGTCATTCCACAAAAAAAATACTTTGACTTTGTAATCTTTAATCCAAATCTGAAAATGCTCCTCCCTTCGTTCTCTGATGACATCAGTTTGACGGACTGGGCATGAGCATGACATCATTAACCACGCCTCCACAACTGTCAGTGTTCTTCTTGAATGAAACGCCTACTTTACTGCATCCAATCAATTTGCAGTAGAAAAAACAAGCCACACCCTCCATTTTCGTCATCCAATATTCTGTTTCTTTCGAAAGTACATTACAGTGTAGAAGTAAAATTGTTTGCAAACTCCCAGTTCATGTGGTGTACATCTCACTGAAGTTGTAAAAATTGTTTAAAAGTCTACACCATTGTCATTGTATATTTCTTAGTATTTAAAATGTTAGTTGCTGTTTCTATGTAAATGTGTAAATTTGCTAGTAAGACTTATATATATATATGTATGTGTGTGTGTGTTTGTGTTTGTGTGTGTGTGTGTATATATATATATATATATATATATATATATATATATATATATATATATATATATATATGTGTGTGTGTGTGTGTGTGTGTGCTACAACAAAAATTACCAAAACTAGAAAATTGCTAATGGTCCATTCAGCTTCACTTGGTCTCGTCACTTTCTAGGAGAAACCATTGAGATGTTAAGGAGAATAAACTAAAGCGATTACCGTTTTTATTTTGTTCTATTTCAGACAGCGAAATTAAGAGCGAGAAGCACAAAATGTATTTTTTTTAATTTTTCTTACATGCAATCAAATGCTTGGTGCTCCTCCAGACTCACAGTATTCAATAGGATGTGTTTACACTAGCATTGTTGCCAGTGTTACTATTCAGAAGCTCATGAAACATGAAAGGGGCTTCAGATTTGGTTTCCTTTCTTTGCTCCAATTCTTATGACAGCTCCTAAAGTCGGTGTGTCCTGGCAGGCGTCCTCCAATTCAGCTTAACAATAGAAACACGTGAGCTTTTTGGTCCAGACTGTGGGATTAAGCTGTGCATGTCTGAAAGGGGCACAATGACAGCAGGTCTGTGTAAATATATGCTGGGTTACAGTATCTTAATCCTGTTGTGTGCGAGCGCGTGCGCGTGCTTGAGCTCGAGAGGAAACATTACACCGAGGCTAGAAATGTGCTGACGCGAATATGCAAACCCACAACGTTTAGTCAACGTATTGTCAACGCAGCCCTACATGCGTATGCTAATGCGATAAATCAGGGGTCCGCTAGAGTTACCTTTAAATGCCATTAAGCCAAATGTGTTATTATTCATGTAGCCATAATAGCTAGGAACATGACAGTTCTGTTATTATGGTGATGATATTTTATGCAGTTTCTCTCAAAAAATAGATCGTAATAAACAAACCTGGTAATGTAAAGGTAGGGTATTAATAGGTATTATTAATGACTCACTCTCTTCAAACTGTTCCTCCGCAGTGACATTACTGGACATGAATGAGAAAACTGTTAAAGCAGTAATAATTATTAAATATGAAGAAGAAGGAAAAAAGAATTGCGCTTTGACGTGTGTTTTGAAATACATATCTGCAGCCAGTGTGACTCAAAATGATAATATTAATATCTATGTTTCTATGTAGCAAGCGTGTATTAAATGGATCAAAAGCTTCAGTAAACATTTATATTGAGCTAAATAACTGAATATTTTGCTAAATGCTAAGGTTTGCAGATTACAGTTTCCACAGAAATATTAAGCGGCACAACCTCTTTTCATTTTGGTGGTGATAAGAAATTTATCTTTAGCTGAAAATCAGCATATTAGAATGATTTTATGTGACAAGACTGGAGTAAGGAGGCTGAAAATTCAGCTTAGCATTATAGGAATAAATTACATTTTAAAATATATTAAATTAATATAATATAATATAATATAATAATAAAAAGGAAACGAGAAAAACTGTAACATTTCTGCAATATTTCTGTTTATATACTGATTAAAAATGCGGCCTTGGTGAGAATAGAGACATTCAGAAACATTAAAAAAAATATTAATGACCACAAATTTGACCATTATGCTTTATATAATTGGACTGGCTTTCTGAAATCTTATTAGCATTGATTATGTGGGAAAATATGTAGTTAATGAAATAGTTCGCTTACACAAACCAAATCCAAAACTGATTATGTATGCACTTTTTTACTGCAGCCTGAGTTAATACTGCTAGAAAATGTTATTGCTTTTCCTCTAATACAGTTTTATATTTCCATTAATGTCTCTAAAGCCCTCCGTTCTTGAGCTCTGGCATCTTACCTCGCCAATATTTTTTGTTTGCAAGCGGACAGAAAAAAGCTGGAAACCCACAATACTCAGAGGAGCGGACGGCGTTCGCTTCAACGTATGCTGTGTGTATCTTCTCAATTTAATTATAAATGATCCTGAGGGTCTTCCTCTTTATCCTGACCTGGCGTGACCCCCATAAATATTCTCTCTCTCAAGTGCTCCCATAATCCTCTTTGTTTCCTTTTTTCCATCCTTCTGTGTGACCCTCCCAACTTTAGATTCCGGTGTAGCAGAGACACCGAAACAGAGAGCTGACGCAATATTTCGTATTTCTCAAGCTCTAATCCGCTAATAGCATTAATTCTAATTGGTGCCGTTTGCGGGAAGTGGACGAATTGTTCTTCTCTTGACATCATTTCTTGAGGCGTCACGTTAAAAGAAGCGCAGCGAAAGGAGATGTCCATCAAATCGGGTGATTTTAGACAAACAGACTTGAGTCAACGGCTTGGGTGACAGCAAACAAGCTATTTAAATGAGATCAAGAGTGCTCTGACGGCACCGTGGTAATTACATTACCCAGCTGCTAAAATACAGCTTCACTCGCCACACTGCGTCTAAACAAACATCATTACCCACAATCCCATCAAACGAGGATTTTGTATCTTTGACAGTACTTTTCTTTCTCTCGATGTGTTTCGCTGTTACACTAGCCGGACGTTTTTGCCAATATTTTAGCCAGTTATCTTTAGCCGGCGTTTTTAGCAAAGCAAAAATGCTTGACATTTTTTTTTATATAAAATGACTTTTGCAAGCTTTTGCAAAGCTTGTGAAAACATTTAAATGTTGTGTAGATAACATTAGTGATGTATTAAATATTTGCGATATACGTTGTATTACTACGGTATGTAGTATGCAGTATACAACTAAACAATATTTTGTTTTTAACACATTTTACTTTAGCCATTAACTTTTATAAAACCTGCTTAAAGCCTGTTTGGTTAAACTGTCTGTTTTATTGAAAGAGATAAAAATATTAGTTTGAGTTAACTTGAATCAGTTATAAAAGGTAGTATTACTGTAAAAATAAGTTGATTATCACTGTAAAAAAAAAGTGGTAACCTGCAATTATCTTTTCCACCACCTGACTTAACCCATAAAAATGAGTTTTATAGAGATGAATAAATGCATTTAGGTTGATTCAGTGATGTTAAATGATATTTTTTATTACAGTAAAACCAGCTACTTTAGACAGTATTTGCAATGTTTTTGTTAAATTATGTTGTAAATACAATAGCTTTTTACTAAGTATTGTTATAACATTTTATTTTACATTTTATTTTTTAGAAATAATTATTTCTCATGTTCATGATTTATTTTTACTATATTTTGCTTCCCCTTTAATGCATTACAAAGTACTTTAAACTGTCGAATTGTCAATTTCAGTGGATATTTCTAAAAATGATGTTTCTATTACTCCTTTGGGGGATGTTTTAGTAAAACAATTAAATAAAAGATCATTTCAATAAAAACAAAAATACAAAATGTAATAAAAATGGCCATAACTTAGTAAATGTTAACAATACTCTATTTCTATTTATTTTGTTTTAACATTTAATTTTTATTTTTACTGCTTCTAGGACAGTTTTGAACGTACTTGACTCTCTAAATAATAATTACGATTCCTTTGATTTAAAAAAAAAAAAAACATAAGAGTATCGATTATATATTTAGGCAAAAAAATTGAATTCAATTTCTATTTTTAAAATATTTTGTCATTTTTGAAAGATCGCCCAGTCCTGTTGTCAGCTAACATAAATATTCTACTAACTGTGCTTAATAATAATGACCATTTTCTGGCTCAGGTTTGCTTTGCTTGAGTGCTTTTGATATCAATGCAATCAAAGCTTTAAATGATGTGGCGGTATTGGAGCACACAGCAGCTCCTGATTACGGCCACCTGCAAACACATTATGCACTTCTGTTATACAGGGCAAAATAACTGCGTTTGCCAAATGGAAGTTCATTTACACTCAATTATGCTCCAACGAAAACCATGAAGCATGTTATTTTTACAGAATCCAGTGTTTGCATAGGATTGTCGATGGGTACGACACAGAGATCGGAGACAGAGAGGGTCTACATGTCGAGTAGAAGAGGAATACAAATGCGTATGCGGTATGAATGTGAATATAGATGTGTTTACCGTAAAGAGTGTGTGTGTGTGTGTGTGTGTGTGTGTGTGCGGGAGGAGGAGTGATTGGCCTATTCCATCATAATCAGACACCCAAAATTCAATTCTTTTCTCCTCTGCGTCTCACCATCTTGTCGAGATGCTGGATTGTTGTTGATGTATCTCCTCATTTTAGCTGCTGATGGAATTGTCCTCTGTTGTAACATCTTAATTAGGTGAAAAAAATGCAGGGGGAATTGCATTTAGCATGCATCGGAGGGTGTTGTGTACCAGTACAGGAACTCCCAAGATGGATGATTCCTGCTGCTAAAATGCATCAAAACCAGAGATGCCATTTTGTCTAACTTGATATTCATAGCCTATTTATAACCTGTATCTGTGTGTGACCTGTCTCAGTGTGCTGGATACAAATACGGCTGCCAGACATTTGTCTAGATTTTATGACTCACTTAAAGTGAAAGTGAAATCAAAATTGACGTTATTGACTTTCCTAATGCACGTTTCTGGTCTTATTGTGAAAGATTCATCGGGCATTTATTGCATCTCGAACAATAAATATTCCTAAAGTCACATTGCTTATTTAGGACGCATGAGATACTGTATAATTTAGACCATAGATCAAACTAAAATTATTTTTTATATATGATGTATGTATAATGATTAAATTAGCAAACTAAAAAAACATTGCATTGATTCCAATACATACAACTATGTAAAAATGTTAAATGTAAAACATAAAATACATAAAGATGTCTAAAAAATAATGTAAATGTAACAAAATGTTTTATAAACATATATTTATATATATATATATATATATATATATATATATATATATATATATATATATATATATATATTATTATTATAATTTTTTTTTAATAATTTGTTTTAGTTATATTTAAATAAAAATGGTCACATAAAATAAAGTCACAGTGCTTATTTACATATGCTTTAGATACTTGATCATTTAGACCAGAGTTTTTAAAATTAAAAAAAAAAAAAAAAATATATATATATATATATATATATATATATATATATATATATATATATATAAACAAATTAAAACATTAATTGCAGTAAATTAAATACAATTAAAAAATTTTATAAAATGTAAAAATGTTTAAAAAAATTTAAACAATGTAAATATACACAAATATATTTAAATAAGCTACAATGTTACACATAGCAACCTTTTTACATTTTAGGATGGGGGTCTCCTGCACCAGGATGATCATATTTTGGGGTCTGTGGCATATAAAATATTAAAAACCCCTCAAGTTGACAATAGCCTTATAACTATAACTAGGCATTCACTCAGGCTCCTTTGTGATATGAAACATTTCTCATAATAAATATTTCCAAGAAGTGCACATTGCTTATTTAATTTGCATATTGCATATTGGCATTTGAAAATTCGAATTTTGAGACGGAATCTCTTGGAATTTAATTGAATCTACAGAAAATAGTTTAAAATGTGCAGGAGGTATTCGAGTTTCCCCAAGAGAGCTCTTCTTCCGTCATTTTAACTCAGCACAGTGCTACAGAACGACAGAAATATTCAGCGGCGCATCAGATAAGGTCTTAAATCCCTTTTAGTGCCGTGTAATTCCTATGAGTACGTGCTGTTCAATTTTTATTAAATCTATATTTGGTGTGTTGCCTGCGGACCTAAAGAGAAAATTATGCTCAATTAAATTAGTCATGTTGAAACCCCTAATTAGCTGTGTTCCCTGATAAGAAAACCCAATGTGAGATACGCCATTTAACCTCATCTCACCCTGATGCTGTAAATCTCGATCCACCCCAATTCACACACCGATGGCATCATCAGAGGGGCGGAAACGTCTGGAATCATTGCCATATTTACAGGAAATAAAATCGAAATAAAAAATGCGTGGAAAGTAAACCAAACTTAAATTGGCTTCTGCATGTTGTTCTATCAGATTATTGACTATTTCAATACTTTCATTCAGTTTAGTCGCCTTTTGGTTGTTTATCTGCCTTATTTGTTAAAACACATACCTAGGTTAACGAACTGATTAGTAGTCAAGTTCGGATACACTTCTGTTATCTTCTATATGAGTTCGGGTGGCATTACCACGTGGTTGCGGTTATTACGTTTGTACGTATTTATGTACATATGGATTTGAAAATTTAATTCCTGAATTTAAGTTGAACTTGAATCGATGGAGCAAACAAGATTCAGAATTGCAAGTGTAAAGAAATCAATTGATTATAAAAAATTTAACATTTTTACTAAAAAAGCAGTAAAACTAAAATCTTAGGAGATGATGAATGGATATAGATAGATAGATAGATAGATAGATCATTGAATTTATTTTATATAAAATTTAGGTAGCTCAATAATAAAAATTTTATATATAATTTAGATAGATAGATAGATAGATAGATAGATAGATCATTCAATATAGATCATTTAATCTAATTAAAATTAAAAAATAAAATTATTGTCTTTTTATCAATATCCTATACAATATAGAGTAGTCAACATATGAAGTGGATAAATTTTTTTCTAACCTTCTAAACCTTCCTAAAACCATAATGCATTTTTGTTTTAGGACAACTTTGATAAACTATTTTGATGCAGTTTAAATGTTGACTACTAAATACTGTGGAAAGCACTCTATATAAATAAACGTGGATTGAATTGAAACCACGAAGGGCCCAAACGTCCTGCTTAAAAAGAAGAGAAGGACCTTCTTGTGTCTGGAGATAAAGCCTGAAGAGCAGATGAATGCTGAGCGAGAGGGTCTCTGTGAGGGGACTGCATCATCCATCATTGGCTACAAACAGGTAGATAGCAGAGCTACACGGGGCTAATTAGCTGAATCAGTTTTTTCGACAGAAAAACTGACTCAGAGCCAGTGGTCCAACCCTATCTCAGCCGACCAGGTGAGGAGAGACTTGGGTAATCTTCACACAGGAATCTGCCCCTGGCTGTAGGAGATATGCTCCAGTCAGCTCTGTTGAGTGTTTCAGGACTTCATTCCCTCCATTAAAGACTGCAGAAGGTACCCCGGGTCTGGAAGACTTCCTGCTGTGTTCATCTTAACAACCCTAAAGACTACACACCAGTTGCTCTTCCTTCACACATCATTAATTTCGTTGATAGGTTGGTCCTGAAGTAGCTTCGTCCCCTAGTCACAGACCATCTGGACCGGCTGCAGTTTGCTTACTCCGCACAAGTAGGTGTAGATGACAGATTGACATACTTAAATGCCACAATTATAAAACGCTTGTATGATACGATTTCATCCTAAAGGTCACGGATTTGATCCTGCTTTGACATTTGAGACTGTATCGAGGTCTGTGATTTACTGTAAGTCAAAACTGATGAAATGTTCTCCATTCTGCTCCAAAAATACACGATACTGTTCAAAAATTTGGGGTCAGCAAAATAAACGAATACATGTATCCATGTGTACTGTAGGCCATTTGTTAATTTGTTCATATTGATGTTTAATTATATCCTACACCTATAAATTACCAAAAGTTGTTCAGTCTTTTATTGCACTTCGTAATTGTTTGTTCATTATTTAAAAAATAATACCATTATTCATGAATTGGAAAAAAAAAATCCTAATTTGAACAAATCCTTAAGCTCTAATGTTACATTTAATGTATAACTCGGCTTCTTATTTTACTTCAAATTTTACTGCTTCTCATTTGGCAGATATAAAAGAAATCCAGCACAGTTTGTTATACAAAAACAGCTCAAGGACATCCGTATATCAGCGCATACAGTTCTCCAGCAGCTCAGGTCAACTGCTCTAATTTGACTGTCAGAATGTAATGTACTTGCACGGGTCTCCGTGAGGTCATCTCGTGAAGCGTTTGTGTACGTCTGTTGAAAAGACTTCATCTCAGAATGGATTTTTACATTTTCTGAAGCAAATTTGAGTGGCACTTCCTCCATTAATGCAAATTTGTTGGGTTTTTTCCATTCGTCTATCTATCTATCTATCTATCTATCTATCTATCTATCTATCTATCTATCTATCTATCTATCTATCTATCTATCTATCTACTCTCTATCTATCTATCTATCTATCTATCTATCTATCTATTTATCTATCTATCTATCTTTTGTTACATCATTATATCTGTCTATTCTATTATTATATCTGTCCGCCATTCTATTGTTATGTCTGTATCATGTTGTTTTATGACTTTCAAACAAGATTTTGTCAAGGAAACGTTTTAAATGTTGACAGAATTTGCTTTTCTAGTATCGCGATGAATCGCATCCCAAAGAAAAGTTTTGTTTACATATTATATGTGCGTATACTGCGTATATAAATACAAATGTGCATGTGTATATTTAAGAAAAATATGCTATGTTAGATTTACAAATAATGTTATAAAATGATATGAATATAAATATATAAATGTATATACATGCAAATATTTTCAAACTATGTGTGTTTATTTATAAATGCATAATAAATACGCACAGTATACGTATTATGTAAACAACAAACGTAGTTGATTTTCGTTTACATTCATGTGACGTCTACGTCCTTGCATTCAGATTAGAATTGCAGTTCTGCATCTTGTTTGCTACGTCAGTATAAATTCCCTGTTAACTCAGAAACTGAGCTGAGATGTAATTTTAGCAGTACTACCGTTAGCAATGCTAATAGGCTGAATTTATAATAGCGTACTAGAATGAAACGCTCATACTATTTTTGTAACAGTAAGTAAATAGTAGGAGGAGTGTGCTATTCCGTATTCAGCCATAGCGATGCTGCTCCAAATGCTTCTTATAAATGTGTTATAAGTCCCCAAGTCCACTTCACAGGCAGATTCCAAACTTTTTTGTCTCTGGAGGCCAGTGAAAGCAGAAGCAAATAGATTGTGATGGTACATAAGCAAGGGAGAGAGAGAGGGGAATGTAGGGCTATAATTTGAGCGCGGGAGAGAGGGAAAAACGTTTCTTGTGCAGTGAGTTGAAGAGCGAGAGAGACTACAGAGACCCGTTTGTCTGAGTTTGAAGAGCTGCTCTCTGCCATTAGGACATTTTTTGGGGTAATGCAATGAGCAGATCCGCATGATGTGGCCGCAGGGGCCTCTCATGCTGCCTCGGGGGCCACAGGGGGCCCCTCCAGGCCCTGCAGTGCTCGGAATGGCATCACGGACCGTCCCAGGCTGCCAGCTTATTGCTGGCCCGGAATGATTTGTGTTTGGTCAGCTGCTAGAAAAGCAGCTAATTAGCTCTGTCGTTTATGGCTAAAAAGTTGACTAAACGAGAGGCCGGATGGCTGGAAACTCTCTGAGGGACAAACGGAGAGACATGTAGCTCAGCAAGGCGCTTCTGATTTCATTAGCCTCATCTAATTTGCCCTTTTTGATTTCCCTCTCTTTCTTTCTTTCTTTCTTTCTTTCTTTCTCTCTCTCTCATGCATCCTTCCACCTCCATTTCCAATCCAGGCTCATTAGAAAAACGTGCCTGTGTTGACATTTCTGCAAAATGATTTTACGTCGCGACACTTTTAAAGCGAAATGCCCATTAAATTATGTTAGAAGCGAGTTCAAGTTGATGAACATTAATCTGGCAACTTCATACTTGTATCGTTTAATAAGTCTTTCCGTCTATCTGTTGTACACCCATCTGTACATCAAAATAAAATGTCCTCTAAATCTGTGACACTAAAAATGAGTATTATCCAAAACAGATGAACATGCATCTGGCGGCATTTTATTACATTGGTTGATGTACATATAGTACATACCAAATGATAATGTTAACAAAAATATTATGATATTAACAAAACACATTTGCTGATGCTATTTGTGCTTGGATTGGCAAGTTTGAGCTCTTTTGATCTAAGTGCCATGCTGTACCAGGTGTGCTATCGAGCAAGTTTACAATGTCAGAAAAGCCATACGAATGGAATTTGCTATGTGATGCAAACATTAAAATCATGCACTATGGTAAAAACATTTTGAGGTCATAATATAGCATTGTTCAAAAACCAAACAAGCCTTTACTAATTGATAATCTGGCTCTTATTCATTATTTGTGTGAAAAGGGTAGAAGTTATCGGTTTTACTGCGGTACAAGCCATCATTTCAGCAGGAAATTGCATTAAATTGTACGTAAGGGTATGTTTTTGCACAAATGTAGGCACAGGCACGTATTTCCACTGAGCCTGCCTAGGTTGTCCATTTCCTCCAGTTCCAGTTTTCATTTTCCTGTGCTTTAACTCCAGCCTTGAATTACCCTGTAGCCGTCAATGAATCCGCCTCAACTAATAGATTCATCTCTAGCATTGCTATGTCCGGTTGTGTTATGAAACATCAAGGTCTATTTCTGCTTTACTCGCATGAGCGAAATGCATTTAGGGCTGCGGTAATCCTGAAAGCGTGGCGAGAGAGATACTACACCAATAAATACAGCCGCCCCAGCTCAGGGATCTAATTAAGAAATGAAGCACAACATATAATTTAGCACCAAACAATGTGCAATTTCCCCTTCAACCTCTTAAATTGGTGTAAATGATGTCACCCTGATGGCCAACCGATCCGGTAGTAGGGGTTGATGTCAGGTTATGAGTCCATTACTACTAACCTTGTCTCCCGGTTGCTCTGTGTATTTCTAAACCACGAGCTAAAATGACTGGAATGGCGTGTGTTGAAGATGAGAAATAGGGAAAATGGTTGATAATGAGAGCATGAAGTAGAGATAATAAGAGAAACAGTTGCACAAAATCGATGTGGTATTTACCAACCACCCACATACCGATTAAACTAAGCACTATCTATGCTGGTATAGCGCTGCATCATGCGTATAATTAACTGTCATCGTTATCACACACCTCGCTGAATTTGCTTTATTATATATACAGAATTATTCACACTAGCTAATTCCGCTATTTGCACAATTAATTTTATTTTATTGAAAAGAGATTAATTCAAAATAATTGGGCCATTTTATCTTGGGTTTCTCAATAGAAAAAAACCCCAATTTTCCCGAATTCACCCTATTTGTGTATATTTTCAATTGATCCTAGCAACATTTTAATCATGTTCGGATTTTTAAGAATTTTTTCAAATTTTTTATTTTATTTCATTTTCAATAAATGACCTTTTATGTTCTATGATTATTTTCTATTAACAAAATAATCAAAATTGAAAAAAAATGAAAAAAAGATTGCGCTTATGCCTTATATTAGAGTTAAAGGAATAGTTCACCAAAAAATGTAAATTCTACCGTCATTTCCAAATCCGTATGAATACGCAAGGGAAGATATTTTGAAAAAAGTTCAAACCAGGCTGTTTTTGGTCACCAGTGATTTCCATAGTAGGAAAAAAAAAATACTATGGAAGTCAATGGTGGCCCAAAACAGCCTGGTTTCAAACATTCTTCTAATTATCTTCCTTTGCGTTTGGCAAAACAAAGAAATTCATATAGTTTTATAACTACTTGAGGGTGAGTAAATGATGTCAGAATGTTCATTTTTGGGTGAACTATTCCTTTAAGAGTGACTATGTGTTCCCTAATCTGAAGTTTTACCAAGATTGGATCTTCACAGCGGTTGAGTACTGCTTTCGCTGTCCGGTTTCAATGCCAGTGTATATTTAGATTTGAGTAAAGCAATTACTAACCTCTCTGTGGAGGAGTGACATGTCCTAGCATGCATCATGCTTTCTAATTAAGAGCTGTAGCGGTGAACCAGTTTTGATGGAGCATTTAATGTTACATGGTTGTGTGTTTATACAGACTCCAACCAGTCTCAGAAAAAAACCCTTCGCTCAGATTGAAATCTGAGAGAAATAAAACAAAAACACTACGAGACACTCTGTTTAGAGCCTAGTCCTGCCTTTTATTCATCACGGAAAAACATCTCAAGGGTTGAAACATTAAAGAGCTGAAGGCATCAATCACATTAAAGCAAGACGAGAGTGACTTGCTGCCGGAATAAAGTATCTGAAATAAAAAATTGAAGATTTTCTTGTGGGCATACGGTGGGCGGATGGATCGGTTTAACTCAAGTATTTTGTGGGAATTCATTATCTGACTGCCAATAGCGTTGTTCGTTTAAAAGCGTTGTATTCTCCATTAAAAGCATCCAGGTATTCTGATGAAATAAACATTTTAATAGAAAATCTCGCTTTTCTCCATTTCGTCATTTGATGAATTACTGCTGTCATGATCAATAGAGAATTTACGCAAACATCCTTTTTAAACGAAGCTCCGCATTAATTGCATCAAGCAAAACGCGCTGACTTTCGAGAACGAACCGCAATCTATAATAAGCTTAATTTGCATATAAAGAACGTGTGTTTGAGCAAAGAAAGAATGACAGCGACTTCATTTAAATACGCAAACAACGCCATATCAGCGCAGATGGCGCTTTGTCAAACCGAATTGTGGGAGGTCGGTGATTAAGACGCGAACATCGAGCGCAAAAGTGGCTCCTCTGCTTTCGGAAAGGCATTTTAAAAAGCCAACTTGAGAAGAGAGATCCAGGAAGAGTCGAGAGACAGTGTGACAGGGACAATCAGGGTTGGGAAGCAGCCCTAAATCACAACACAGATATTTATGGGGATGCTAATGACAACAAGTCGCTCTTTAATGTCAGGTCTCAACCTGTGATTGCACACTGGGTTGAGTGATTTGGACGTCCTGACAGTTGTAATTATCCTAGTGTCTTCTGTCAGGCTGGCAGGGGGCTGCATCTTCCTCAATTAGACTGGCTAATGTTCTCGCTCATTCCCTCCGCAAACATTTTTTGTGGCTTCGCAAAGGGTCTTCTCGGTTATGCCCTGCCAACGGCGGACGTGTCGTTGGAAGTGCTTCCCATTTGAGTTTTTTTTTTTATATCCTTTGGGAAATGTCGGGGCACTTGGTTTATGGACGGGCCTTTTTGTCCGCTCATTTTCCACTCAAGTTCACGTTGGGTTCTTGCGATGACTCAGAGCCGCTAATGTGTTCGACTGAGGTCAGACCTTCAAACACTAGCCTGCTCCATTATGTGTGCATCTCTGTGCTCCGTCCATCATTTATGTGTCTTTGTGGACGGCATCTGAGAGGACGGACTGTTCTGGTTCAGAGTTGTAGGCACAGCGTGCTGCTACAGTATACATTGTTAGAGCTGTTTGCTAAGAAAGCAGCACTTTTACCGTTGCTCATATGGGTTAATGATGGAAAAAGGGTGAATAAAACGAGCTGTATTTGGCAGATGCTTTTATCCAAAGTGCATTGCATTCAAGATGTACATTTTACCAGTTTGTGCATTACCTGGGAATCAAACCTATGACCTTGTATTGCTGTAGTAACAACATGTTCTTGCGTCTGAGCAACATGAATACCTAGAGGACGAGCCAAAGAGGGCTTAAAAGTGGAAAGTGAAGGTTGCATCCAACCGTGTGTCTATCCAGAACAACATAGCAGCTCTAGTGAGTTTTGCAAAGCTTCGATGTAAAAAATATATATATATTTGAGTATTTATTGCATTGGTTTTTATTATTAAATTCAAATTGCTTGTTGGAAATTGAGATGAATCACCCAAAACTTTTTACAAATACATATTATGTTGATTTTTTTTATTATGTTTTTTTTGTTTTTGATTTTTATGTTTGATGTTGAGCTTTTTGCATTGATTTAATCGAAAGTGAGAGTAAAAACTTTTACATTAACACGAACGATTTCTATTTCGAATGAATTCGGTTCTGTTTAATTCATTAAAGAATCAAGGAGAGGTTTCAGGGGTTTCCACAAAAATACGATAAAGCAGCAAATCAGCATTTTAGCGTGATTTCTGAAGGATCTTGTGACTTCGAAGACTGGAGTAATGATGCTGAAAATTCAGATTTGCATCACAGGAATATATTGTAGTAATATTTCACATCATTACTGTTTTATTTTACTCTATTTCTGTCAAATAAATGCAGCTTTGGTAAAGAAAATGCACTGACCCCAAACCTGTTAAGCGGTATACCTGCCGGTACCTGTCTTTTTTAGTGTATCATCACATTTCAGGGTCAACAAAAAGTTTGAAAACCCCTGACTCATTATACTCAGAAAGAGAGAGTATCTTCTCTAACTAACACACCCACAGGCAAGTGTAGAGCAGGTTTAGCACATAAATATGCATGCATGTCCGCACACACGCACACACACACACACACACACACACACACACACCCGTTGCATTGCAGTGATTCACTGCATTCATTTCAGCTATAGAGAACAGTAGGGTACTGCTGCTCTTCCAGTAACACCTTAAAAAACGAAAATTCTGTCATCACATATTCACCCGCAAGACGAATTATCAGTGAATGACAAATGGCAGTTTGTTCCTTGCAAAAAGTTATCCTATGACTCAAGAAGACTTGACAAGTCATTCGGACTACTTTTGTGGTATTTCACGCTGCTTTTTGGTCTTTTAGGAAACTTGACTACTTCCGTTAACTACCGTTGCGGCCATTAAGAATCCACATTTCGCTCCGCCAACAGCTTGCAATTAATCACGTGTAGGTTTTTTTGCACACTGTTGTGTTTTGTGCAATATCCACCAGGTAACGCAAGGAACAGCATTCTGCAGTTAAACACCCAGACAAGATCTATGCCACCGTTTAACTCTTTCCCCGCCGGCGTTGTCAGCCACCAGCAGCATTTTTCATGATTTTCGCCTAAATTCGTCTGCCTTCAGAATATTTTTTGCATATATAAAGAATTTATGCAAAATAATGAACCAAGCCTCTGCTTGCAAACAAACAAAACATTAATTCTAATAATAAATTCACAAACGTCTTATTCTATCTTCATGTGTTCAGGTTTTATCATCTTGAATGCACATAGTTTTCATCAGATATGCAACATTTTGGACAAAAAAAAATGAATTGCTGCATTTACAAGCTGAATACATTTAGATATCATATTATTTCACCTGTAAATAATTTTATAAAAACTTGAAATTGCATTCAGTAAACAGAACAAACACACACACGCATATGTTTACATGCATACATTTAGGCTAAATGCGTACATACATAAGTACCTATCATAGCATGTGTCATATACTCATAGGGAAGTCAAATTTGTGCTTTCGGTATTTTTAACATAATCAAATTTGTTCTGTAGTTTTCTAGCAAAACAGTATATCTTACAATAATTTGTAAGTTTATACACATTTTACAAGGTGGCTAATTTGTATCACATTTTTGCTAAATTGTACGTTTTTTGTTGGGTGCACAGTTCGTATGAATTTGTATATATGACATACACCTAACCCCGCCCCTAAACCTACCCATTAATACATTTTGCATTTTTTTTTCATGCTCTTTAATATGTGACAGATTGCTGTTCACCTCAAATATATATATATATATATATATATATATATATATATATATATATATATATATATATACACATACATAGATAGATAGATAGATAGATAGATATAGATATATATCAAATTGTTCATCTTGTTTAACTGTATCCAAAATAAAAGTTATGTGTGTGTGTGTATATATGTGTGTGTGCTGTGCATATTTATTATGCATATATAACGACACACGCATACAGTGTGTATCTTGAAAATATTTATTTATACGTATCTGCATTTATATATTTATATTCTTGTATTTCATGTTTTATATGAATATGCATATAAATATTTAATACGTAAATATAACATTTCTCCTATATATACATGTCTGTGTTTGTATGTATATACACATAATAAGTGAACACATTACACACACACACATATATACACATACACATACACACACACACGTGCATACAGTATATTGGCCTGAAAATATATATTCCAGTATATTTCAGGCCAAGCCTTTTACACTGTAAAATGAAAGTAAATAAAGAAAAACATTTTATCTAAACATTAAGGCTGTAGAGCTGTGTTTACCCGTCACTGTGAAATGCTTTGAATTTTTGCTTTTAATATGCATGGCCGTCATTACCGTGAGCTGCTTTCCACTGCCAGAATTTTTACCCAATTACCTCAGAGTGCCTTTGCTTCTCTCTCCAATCAGAGCGGCTGATAACAAACATGTCATCAGACTGTCAGAGTGGCAGTTCATATGAGCGAGCGGCCGTCGGTGTTCAAATATTTATATACGCTCTTCTTTAGTGCACCGTAATGAATGTAAAGCCTCTCTTTGTCCTGCGTTTTGTGCATTTCGAGATTAAAAAAACAGCCCTTTCCTCACCTGTCAGTCTGTAGCTCAGAGTCTTTAATAGTTTTAAATCATTTAAACAGTGCTTAAATAATGATGAAATAGCTGTTTAATCTGAAGTAACTTGTTTTTATGTGGGTGTTTGTGAGGATTGAAAGTTCTCATTATAAGCAGCGATTATGTTTTACGTGCGGTGCCGAACGTAAACAAGCTGTAATTCGTTCTCATTAAAACCTTCCCTGTGATTATTTAGCATTCACCTGTATTTCAGACGGCTGCGTTAACAAGTTCGCGATAAATGAGTCGGGAGTGTGCTGAACAAGACATCAAACGGCTGCGTGATCGTGTAAAACATTCGCCGTCGTTCTTCTCGCATGTGATTAAGTCGTTGTGTCATGTTTAATGTCTGTTTGTCTCAGGTACACAACAGAGAGGAAGAGGTGCAACAGGTCAATCTCAGAAAACAGGACCATATTGTAGAAAAAGCAGTTATTTTTCAGTTTTAAAATATATAATTGTGATTAATGTTTAGTTAAAATATTAGTATTAATTGAAATATTATTATTTATTATATTTGTAATATGTATTAATTGTTTTTATAGTTTTTTTATTTAAATGTAAATAAATAAAGAATAATGTTAGTGTTAGTGCTGATGGATCGATCTCAGAAAAGAGAATGTGTGGAAATGCAGTGCATTTTTTTTCATTTACAAAATGTTTATATATATATATATATATATATATATATATATATATATATATATATATATATATATGGGTCATTCTCGGAAAAAATTGCATATATGATTTTAATTTAAATATATTTTAAATATATAACATTTTAAGTTTTAACATTTTAAAATACATCTTTACATTTAAATATAAAAACTAAAATAAAAATAGAACCATACATGGATATATATACATATACACATATATATATATATATATATATATATATATATATATATATATATATATATATATATATATATATATAAACGTATAGAAAGAAAAAGTGATCAATTTTAATATTTTAGGTAATCTTTAGTTAATAATATTGTTCATTTGATCTATTTGCTCATCTTATTATTTAATTTAAATAGACCAAGATTTAATTTTAGCATTAGTGGTGGTGAGTCTCAAGCTCAGAAGACCGGACTGTGTGTAGAAAAGAAATTCAGCATTTAATTTAAATCTAAAATAAAAAATGGTCTATTCAGTTGTTTGTTTATTTGTGCATCACTGTCATGAGTATTAGTGGGGGTGGGACAATCTTAGAAATCAGGGCCAAGATGTGTGAAATAGAAAATGTTTGTTTTAGTTTAGTTTACTTTAGTCGAGTTTATTATTTTCCGGGTTTAAAAGGTTACTTCAGAACTGACGAAAATCAGCTGACATTCTGATGAAAAAACTAACATTACAAAAGTACGTCATTGGGGCACAAAAGACAGCGTTTCGTGAAAATGACCCTCACCGAGTTCTTCCCTGTCACTTTGAATCCCTCCTTTTGGTGTCACTCTCCCCAGATCTCCCTGTTTGTGGATTTCCCCGGAAATATCATTGCAGTGTGTCAGAAACACAAGCCAGGCAATTAAGTCCCGTCATTGACAGCATTTCTTCAGTGTCCTTTTGATAAGAGCGCTCTCAGGCAATCAGAAGCTCCATCACCACAGTCCGTCATTCTCCCCACATCCATCCCACCCTCTAAATCAATCCCCCTCCGTCCCTGACATCAATCCCCCGGTGACGGACAGCGTCATTTGCTTCCATGTCGATTGATTCTGGACAGAGTGTTTGGAAAGTGCAGAGAGCTGGAGAGAAGATTTCCATGCCTTCTGATGGTGCTGTGGAAAACACCAGAGTGTATATATATATATATATATATATATATATATATATATATATATATATATATATATATATATATATGTATGCTGCTTGCCTGGGCAAATCTGTTTTGCTTTATTGCTAGGATGTTGCTATGCGGTATTCGATGGTTGCTAGGTGGCTGCTCATTGGCCTAACGCAGAAGCGCTGGCCCTCGAGTCTCTGTCTGGAAATATGGCTCGGGTCCCTGCTTCGGTGTAAGTCTACGGGCTTTTTCTTGCCCGCTTTGTTGCTCGCAAGGTGAAAATCGTGAGGAAAGCAGCAGCGTGATTCACGATAGCAATTATAAGTTTACTAAGTTTCCCAAGTACTAATGGGGATTCTTTATTTGGCAAACCGTACTGGATATAAAACTCAGCCGTTAGCCACGGTGCATTTCGTCAGCGGTGTAGCTTCAGATGGCCTCGGTCGGATTTTTGAGCTGGAATTATTCATTTCGTGATGTTAAATCTGACGTCATTTGTGCCGGGGATGGTGAGAGCTTGTGTCGGCGATATTGTTCCGGCACTTTGTGAAACAGCTTGCGACAGGGATGTATGTAACACACTGGCATCTTGCTGAGTGGCTGTCAGCAGTGAAGGAAAGCGACAGTGGCAATGTTTTCTGGCGCAGACAGCTCTCCACTTCTGTGTTGCCTTCCCACAGCTCACTGTTCATTCCGCTGCAATCCACAGATGCTATTTTGACCAGCACAAAAACTTTATTTAGGGGGTGTTAAAGACCCTCCTTTCGCTTGATATTTAATATTTTATTATTACCACCCGATTAATTATTTAATATTTTATTATATGATTATATATATATATATATATATATATATATATATATATATATATATATATATATATAAGCATATTTTAATTTACATCAAAATGTTTTTAATCACATATTTAGAATATATTTTATTATTATATAACCACCTGATGAATTATTTAATATTTACTCAATAATAATATATTATGAAATATTTTTGTTTATATATTAGTGATTTAGACATCCAAAATAAAAGGTTTTGTTTGCATAATTAATGTGTTTATACTGTGTGTATTTATTATATATATATCAATATACACATATAGAATTTATTTTTTAAATATGTTCATGTATTTTCATGTATATATTCATATTCACATAACTGATGTTATATATAAGTATTGCATATATATATATATATATGCATATGTGTGTATTCATTTGGGTTATATTATTATTAGGTTCAAAAAAGCTGAATAAAATCATAACATCACATGATTTGGTAACCTAACATTAGAATCTATATAATATAACTGTATAAGCATACAGTTCAAACCTCCTAACCAGCTTTCAGTGCATCACATAGATATAAAAACAGTAAAACAGCATATTAAAATGTTTGAGCATAACCTAATTAATATTCATGAAGTCTTTGTTATGCTGTGATATGAAGACGGCGTGTTTCCTTTACAGGGCGATGCCTGATTCTCGCACACACGCACGTCTCTCTCTGCCCAGCGGCATTGTGGGTATTCCTGCCAGAGCGTGATCGTGACTCAAAACCCAGGAAGTCTGAGGAAGCACCCGGGGTGTTTGGGTGTTTAACCCCGTGGCAGCGCTTGCTGAGCAGGCGCTGTGGTGGACCATCACACGAGGTGTAGCAGTCTCTCTCCTGTCTTCTCTGCGTGTGATTGAGGGGCTTTTCAGGCTGATTGCTGCCTCAGTGCTCTAGCGTTGCACGGCGGGGTCTCGGCAGAGCCACACACACGTTCACTGAGTTGGAAATCACACAGGATGTCAATTGGAGGGGATTCTGAGACTCTTAATGAGCTCACGGAGCGTGGAGGTTTTTAAACTTAAATCCTTGTCTTTTGTGGTTCATAAGCTGCCTGCGCTCAGATCTAGACGTGATGTTACTGGGACTCTACTGTACCGTAAAGGGCTCCTGCAGCGTGCAGTGGTTTATGTAGTAACACACACGCACACACACACACACACACACACACACACACCTATCTTTTTTGAGGGGGCAGCAGTGGCAGTTCTGGCTCACTTGGCGCCCTTGGCGAGATAAGGGGAGGAAAATGTTTTTAGGAGTGCTTTTTTGAAAGATAGTGTTTTCTGGGCAGGATTCAAGGGAGCTTATGTTTAAATCCTAACCAGATATATTAGAAGATATACTTTTTCATACAAACAAACAAATATCTCTTACGTGTTTTATTATTAATAATACTTATTTTATTATTAATAATAATAACAATAATAATATCAAAAAAAAAAATATTTGTTGGTTTTATAAAAACCTTTAAAAATTAGTACACTATTAAAAAAATCAAACCCTTGCACTGACTCTAAAAAAAATTTCTATGAGTTTATTTATTTAAAGACAATATGAATATTTTTTCATAATTAAAAAAATCTATTAATTTATAAATTAAAATGAAATAACATAAATCTAATTGCTATTATAAGCATTTAAAATTATTTTTGTTGTTTTTATTTATTAAATAAAATAATAATCAAATTAAAACAGCAGCAGCAACAACAATAGTAATAATAATAATAATTTGTATAATTATTATTAATAATAGTTGTTGTTCTTCTTTTGAATGTTATCCCTACAATACATTATTTTTAAAAAGTATTATTTGTTGAATCACTTGCGCTGTTTTATTTAAAGAAAAATATATATATATATAAAAATAGTAAACTATTATTATTATTACTACTTTACATATTGTACAAGCAACATATTAATTATTTTAAATACTTAAAATTATTTAAACCACACACCATCTGTAAAGATTTATTTATTTTTAAAAATGTTATTTATTTGTTCATTTATTAACGCATGATTATCAATTTTTACTGCGTGAAGAGGAGCATCTTTGACAAAATATTCAGATGTATTTTTCAGCACGTGCTACGTGAAGCTTAAAACATTCAAAAGCATTTCAATAAATAACACAGAAAGTTCATTTATTCGATATTTATTCCTACCTAAAGCCAACGGCACCTCGGTGGTAAAACCCAGGCCTTTATTTCCAGCCCAGCATCACATCAGCGCAGATGGCGACCGGCTCCACCGGATTGCGGGGTGGTTAGTGAATAAAGTAATTCACCTTTTAGCCTCCGCTGGTTTTTTGCAGATGTGTGATCAGATCCGGCATGAAACGAGAACGAACGCGCGGACAATTGAGAATCCCGCGACCAGCTGCCGTAAAACATGGGCCAGCGAGAGATCAGCTGGCAGATGCACGACGATCTTCTACAAACGCTCCGCGCAAGAGATTTATCCGATAAGAGGGGCAATTTAACACATCTTTGCTGATTTGCGAATGTTCTCGCCTCCCTGTCCAGTATCATCAATACGGGTGCCAGTGCAGAGGCTCTAAATAACAGGCTGCTGATTTGAGGAGGAGGAGGAGGAGGGAGAGAAGGCCTCTGTCCTTCTGAAAGATGGAGGTGGTGTAAAAGCGCTAACCTCGCGGCACTGTAATTGGGCTCGGACATCAGTCACGGGAATGTTCTTAAGGGGACAGGCGGTACAGAGGTTGTATATTTGCTATTGTTTATTACAGCGCTTGTTCTCTGTCAAAATGCTTTTTTGGATTCGGACGCGATTTATCGCCCGTGAAACCCCCAAGAGCTGCGTACCCAGAGGAGAATGTTACTGCCCAAAGGTTTCAAAGAGCAGCAGGAGACCTCGAGGAATAGCTCAGGCCAGAATAAAATTCCTGTCGTTGTTTCTTCGACCTCGTGTCAATCCGAACACGCGTGAGTCTGTCCTTCGTGGAGCAGCGAAGAAAAAATATGGCTTAATTCTACGTGAATATTGTATTAGTTATTTTATGAAAAACATCCCCTCATTTGTCATGATAGAAACAAAATGTGATTGCATAAAAAAAGTGATTTTATATGTAAATTATAAAATGCATTGGCTCCAATGTATATTTACTTACTTGTTTGATCAAAATATTATTTATTAATAATTAATTAAATAAAAAATAAATAAATTAAATAATAATTATAATTAAATATATTTTTATATAAATTATTATTATCATCATTATTGACCTCAATATTATTTATAACCGTCAATTTAAAAAAATAAATAAACCAAGAAAAAAACTTCAACACGCGTGAGTCTGTCAACGTGCATTTTTACTCTATGTATAAAAGAGATGTTTTGCTCCAAGCACTGATGTAATGATAGACACAAATGAGCCAATTATGGCATTAATAACTCTATGGTGTGTATCTGCTCTTTAATTTAAGGTATATATTCTATGCAATAGAAATACGTTAAACCAATGTTCTAAAGTGTGAGATTTTAAATAATTGACTTTTTTGTTGTTCTTTTTTGAATTACTGTTGTTAGTTGTGTGTGGGTTTTTTTTTCTGTTCATCAAGGAATCCACAAAAATATTAAGCAGCACAGCTGTTTTCAATATGCATAATAATCAGAAATTCTATAAAAAAATAAAGATAATAAAGATAAAAATAAAATATTATTTATTAAGATAATAAAGATAAAAATAAAATATTTCACAATATTATGCTACCGTTTTTGCAGATCTTTTTAGTGTCTGCATGTCCTTTGCACATTATTGAGATCTGTTCTGAAAACATATTTTTCACATTAAGCATGATAGAAACAAAAGATGTGCAGTAATTGGTGTTTTGGTGAGAGATCCTTAAGGTTAAGCTCCAAGGTCGAGACCCTAAAGTTGAGTTATACTATAGATAAAAGTGCACTTAATCTTATTTCTGCGTAGGCGAAGCAACTAAGAGTTCAAAGAAAAACAAATGAATAGTTCTTTGTGGGCAGAAGGACTGTAAAATAAGAAAAGTTGGCTTTAAACTTAAGATTTCAAGGCAACTCGCTGCACAGCAGCCCTGAAAAAAACCCACACTTTATTATCTTGAATGTTGACATATGCTTTTTTCCGTTTCTTGGAAGATGTTTGTTTTTATTTTAAACACGTGACATTAACAGATGAGTTGCTCTAATAAGTAGACAACGTTGTCTTCGTTGTACTGATATCCAACAGCGACACGATAATCCTAGAACGGCTGCTGAGTAATTTATTCGTGCTGCAGTGCATGCTGGGAACTCACAAAGCCTGAACAATTCGACTATTTTTGACTATTCGGGGCAACGTTTTTGTTCGTCTGACAGGGGCTTTTATGCAGTTTAAAGAAAACAGCAATTTTTGGTATTCTCAAAAGGTTTCGTAAATCCGGAAAATGCGCAGTTCCATTTTTTTTCCAGTGAGCGAAAGAGAGGAAGTTGAAGAGAGTGCTAGAAAACGAGGAAAGTGCAGGCAGCTCGGGGTCTGTTCACCGAAATGATCCCTGTCCAGCATGAAAGAGTTTTTTTTGCTGTTTTTTTGCAGCACGATCCCGTGGTCACATTGTGGCTTGGGAAATTACAAGAGGGCATATTTCACTATTCCAATTTCTGTCTCCATGAATGACTGCACACACGAGAGCAGCGTTTGAATGTGTGAGCCTTCAGCCAGCAATGCTCCCAGATTGCAGGTAACCTTGGCAACTAATCCTATTTACAGAGTATTGGATCCATTATTCAAGCGTTTGGTCCCCAAGATAAATAAATCTAATCTTCATTTCTCAGTGACATTAGACGGCTTTAAATTCTAACTGGCGTTTTGAAGACGTCGACACAAAATACTAGTGTCGTTTGGTGATCAGATACAAATGTCGCTGTGACACGATTTTTGGGAGTTTTCCTTCTTTCACACCGAACAAGAAAGCAGAGAAGTGAGTGTTGAGCTGACTTCTTGGTTACTGCATTTACTTTTATAATGGTTATTAGACAAACCCTCAACAGAAGTAGTTAAAAATCGTTTTTATTAATTCAAATGAAGCTAAAATAAATATTAAACCAATATTAAATGAAAATAAAAATCAATTTATGGCTTTTTCGGCACTGAAACTAACTGATGAGATTATAATTGAAATACGAATAAATTAAGACTGAATGGAAATGTTACAGAGCAAGAATTAATAAAAAAAAGGAAATAATATAAACAAATACGGCAGGGACATCAGAGATGTAGTTTTGGCAACCAACTAAAAAAAGTGTAAGTATTAAAATTAGTAAAACAAAAATAAAAATAAATGAAGACAAAACAGAAAGCAAAAACTAATAAACATGATGACAAAAATTTAAATAACAAAAATAATAAGAGCAAATTTTAAATATTAATAAATCCTATAATCATATATAAATAATACTAAAGTAACGCTGATGCTGAAAAAACACAAACAAAAATATTTGCAAGATGTAAACTCACAATTCTGAGTTACACAAGTCACAATTTGCAAGTCCGAGAAAAAGCCGGAATCGTGAGATATACATTTGTAATTGTAATAAAAGTTTAAACGTATATCTCGCACTTAAGAAAATTGCAAGTCTATAGCTTGCATTTCTGACTGTACAACTCCAAAAAAATTGGGGGAATTTTTTTTTTACATATTTTATATTATTCAGAAGCAGAAACGGGTTATTTATTGCAAAATAATCTAACGATGAATAGCTTCATAATGCACAAACAGTGAATCAGATTTGTGAAAGCTCCGGCCTCCAGCAGCATCATGGCACCCACAAACATTCGTGTCTACGGTGACCCGCCGACCCCCAGCGATTAAAATCACTGTCAGCGTGAAACCCAACGCTCCTGCGCCTCAACAAATACCGAGGATATATCTGTGCAACTCGATGCGTCGTATTCGGTCAGCACGTTTGATTCAGACACACCGTCTCGCTAGTGTCTCCGCGGAGCTGCGTGTTCATTCTTGCTGTCTTGTGAGAGTAGGTCGTTGACAGCGTGAGAGACAGAACATAATGCATCTCTGTCTCAGACAATAGCAGTCACTGTCTCTGAATGTGTGTGTGTGCGCGGGAAGGGGAGTTGGATGACACCCAATGGGAGGATCTCGCTGCTGTTCTCTGATGTGAAGACTGACTGACTGTGTGTTCACTGAGTAATACGGAGACTGCATAAACCTGAGGCCTTCATTTACTCTCTCTCTCAGCCGCGCGCCGCTCGCTTCCTCGCCTTCACTCCAGCGCGCTCGCAGAGATTGCTCATATTCTCGCGCGTTTACAGACGCGGGCGCGAGTAAACACGCGCATCTTTCGCATGCGCACTCATATCCTCACATATTCGGCGCCGATGTTAAGAACTCGGGTGCCGTCGCTCACACAATCTTTTCAGAGAATCGGCAGGAACGAGTCCGAAGGCTATATACCATAAAACAGCAGTTTAATTATTGTTATCGCTCCAATAGCTGCTCTTTTATCGCGATAAGGAAACAATACAGTGTCTTATCCCAAAATCTTTATGATGGTAAAATGTGAAGGTTGAGTCAGGGACGTTGAATGCACTGCGAGTGCTTTCAGAGCGTTTGGGGGAAAGTTTGTTCCGCTTTTTTTGGAAGATCAATGTAATGTTACGTGAATAGCTTACCTGAAAACCCGAAAATGTAAACTCAGCCTCAGGTCATCCGAGAGGTAGATGAGTTTTATCAGAACAGATATGGAGAATGCAGCGTTGCATTAACTGCTCATCAATGGATCCTCTGGAGTGAATGGGTGCCGTCAGGATGAGAGACCAAACAGCTGATAAAAACATCACAATAATCTACAAGTAATCCACAACGCTCTAGTACATCAGTTAATGTCTTGTGAAGTGAAAAGATGCATGTTTATAAGAAGCGAATCTATCATTAAGACATTTTTTAAACTTTAGACCGTTGATTCTTGTCAATCATAGTCCATAATCCATTATAGTGCTTCCTCTGGTGGAAAAAACTGACATATTTTGTGTTTTTGCCTTTAAAACTGTGCACTTGCACTTGATCTGTGTATCTTTCTCTCCTAATTCAGATTATTTTCCACTGGAAAAAGCAATATTATGAATATAGGTATTTAAATTGTACTTTTGAACAGTTTAGGAATGTTTATTGTATTTATTATACCAGATCACATTCTATATAGCTTTTTCCATCATACATGATCTGCAAACGACATCGAGTGGGAGATGTTCCTCAGAGTCCTTTGTTGGCCTTCAACTTTCTTAAAAATATGGCCAAAGATTTTTTTAGTGAAACAAGGACAACAAGGATAAAATGTTGAGCAGTACTTGGTTTTGGACTATAATCTGAATGTGATTGAAACATGAAGTGGTTTCTAGTGTATATCAGAGGTCGCTGGAGAAAAGTGGCTGAAAAATAAGAGACATATGGAGACATATGGAGACATATTAAGGATACAAACACAAAAATCTTTGCAATAACATCACTGATAAATCAATCTCAGTAATATCAAAATATCTGATATCATACAGACAGGCCCCTCCCAAGATAGTCTGTAGATGAAAATGACTCCTAAACCATTGAAGTGTTTTGCTGTTAGATGTAACAATCAACATAGCAGTAGTTATTTACTTCCGACATCTAGATGCAGAAGATCAACGTTACTTTAGGCCCTCGATCTAACTTATCTAAACGCATTTATGTTAGCGCAGATCATCTGTGATCATACAGAAGAAGAAGAAGTGAGTACAAGGTTTTATAATGAATCTTCACAAATAACCTTTTCCGATAATGTGCTAATTAGTAAACAGTCCTCAGAAAGCAGCTCGGAAGAGAGGGGCGGGGTCAGCATGGCTCATTAACATTTAAAGGAGAATGACAAAAAAAAACGTGTGTTTTGTGCATCAATGAGAAATATTAAAGGAATAGTTCTTGCAAAAATGAAAATTCTTTCATCATTTACTTCAAGTAGTTCCAAACTGTGTGAATTTCTTTGATCTGCCGAACACAAAAGAAAAAAATGTGAAAAAATTTAGTCACCATTGACTCTCATAGTATTTTTTCCTACTATGGAAGGAATTCAAACGGCAGTGTCGGGCAGAACTAAGAAACTCATACAGTTTAAAACTTACTTGAAGGTGAGTAAATTTTCATTTTTGGGTAAACTATTCCTAAAGAACCCTAAAGAATCACATCAACAAACGGGCATCTTATGAGCCCTTTAAACATTTCAACATTAATACGAAGAAACGGTCTTTAAATTCTACACACAGACACATTCCCTACATCAGATGTGGTTGATGCCGTTCCCATCGTGTCTCTGCTTTACAGGAGAAGAATGACTGGGAAGAGTCAGACCAGCAATGTCACTAACAAGAACGACCCGCGCTCCCTCAACTCACGGGTCTTTATCGGCAACCTCAACACCGCCATCGTGAAGAAGGCCGACATCGAGGTCATCTTCGCCAAGTACGGCAAGATCGTGGGCTGTTCGGTGCACAAGGGTTACGCCTTCGTCCAGTACATGAGCGAAAGGAACGCACGGGCGGCCGTGGCGGGCGAGAACGCCAGGATCATCGCAGGACAGCCTCTGGGTGAGTTCCTTTCTGCTTTGCTGAAGCTGTCCTCGACAAAAGCGTCTCTTTTTGCTCGGCTCTGCCGGACTGACAGACGTTCACAGGGGCCCGCTTTGCCTGAGGCGGATCCAGAGCGCGTTTGATTTGGCTTTGTGATTCTTGGACATGCAAAGTGTTTTTCGGTGTTTTGACAGTCGGTGGGAGAGACGAGCGCTGCGCTACGTGTCGTTGCGGTGGCGTAAAAGTGACATTGCCTTTATTTCGGGTTTTACTGTAAAGATACTTGAGAAAATGGCAGTGGAACAAGAGACCTAAAGATGAAGTGTGTAATTTTTTTGAAGCTAAAACACATATCCGTACCAAGCTTAATGTGCTGAGACAGCTACTGTAGACACGAAGCGTGTGGAGCTTGATTTTCCTGGAAAGTGTAAGCAGTGTGGCCTTGCGGTGCTTTTAAATCTGAAAAATCAGATTTGGTTGTTTGGCTGTTTGGCTGGTGGGTTTTTTTTGTTTGTTGTGAAAAGGCTAAGATAAATAAGTTTATTCGATCTTGCTGTTTTGAAAGAAAAAACATTTATTTATAAGAAAATGGCAAATCAAACTGAAATGAATTTTTTTTTAAGAGAAAGTGTACCATTTTTGATGCTATTCTGTCCAAGCTTAATGTTTTTTGGGGTTTTTTGTAGAGTTGATTGATTGATTGATTGATTGATTGATTGATTGATTGATTGATTGATTGATTGATTGATTAAAGTAAGTGAGTGATGAATGAATGAATGAATGAATGAATGAATGAATGAATTAGTTAATGTAAAAAAAAAAAATTAATTCTGACAAACCGAATGAATGAATGAGCATTAAAGATGTCTGCATCAAATGAAATCTACAAAAGTGATTTTCTGTCCACAGAAACATTAAATGTAAGTAAAGTGTTTAATTTTTAAAGTTTCAAATAAGTTTTTGTAGAATAAAATGTCAAAATGTGGTTAAAAATAATGTTAATAATTGCACAAACTGTATGTAAAAAGTCAAACAGCATGCTTATTCTAACATAATAAGGAAATATTTTAAATTTAATTGTGTTTAAATTATTAAAACAATCACAAAAACAATAGTCTTTTAATATGTGATCATTTTTTGTACTGTAAATATGCCTGACAAAATTGTTACGCTGAATGACATTTTAGCATGTGTCTTCTGTAAATCAGGGCAAAATGTATGATTTTATGATTTTTTTGCTCAGGAAAACAAAAACAAAATTGCCATTACATTAAACAGAAAACATGAAAAAATGAAAAAATGATGGGAAAAACAATTCAAAGCAGCATTACACTTATTGTTTTTATGCTTAACCTTTTTTTGTCTTTGACTCATGAATCAATAAAAAAAACAATATTTTTTATTTATTATTAATTAATTTTTTCATTCATTCCGAAGTCATAATAAATAATCTTGTTTTTAAAATACCACATTTATTAATTTATTTACCCATTGTCCTTCCATCTATCCATTCATCCATTGGGAAAGACAGAAATTAACAAATGAATAAATCAGTTAATTAGATAGTTTTGGGAAAGGCTTCCCGATCATCTCAAACAGTGGTGAGAGCTGGGGGCGGGGCTGTCTGTTTCCCAACCAATAGCGAACAGAGAAATCATTTTAAAAAGATTATTTGTGCCTTTTTGTTTGTTGGCACAGATATTACACACTTCTCTTTTCATTGAATGCTTTTAAAGGCCACCGTTTAGTTATTTGTTTCCCCGAGTTTGATTTCTGAGCTCGTTTAAGCAGCATGTCTATCTTCGATCCATTACAGCATGTGCGGCATTGTGTGCATAATCAATAACCAGTGGGCTTTCATTGTCAAACGACTATAAAATTCTGCTATAACACTCACATATTTGTAACCTCCTGGGAGCGGCGATATTAAAACAGGAGGCCTGACACATTACTTAAACTTCTCTCCATCCTCATTATACCAATGACCTGCTTTAAAAAAGCGTGGTTTTATTTTTGCATTGGGAAACATTTTATACATAATGCAAAATGTAGCCAGGGGACCCTCATTAGGAATGGCCACAGAGGACCTGCTGAGATAAAATTTTGCTGGAGGTCAAGCTGTAAACACGCGCACGGCTCTACAACTGGGGATTTATGCTAAATGAGGCTGTTTCATTAGATGTTAAAGTCAACATGAAATCAAAATTGAATGTTTGCTTTTTTAACACTTTTCATCTAAATGCGATAACTTGACATCATCAATCCATCTCATTTTTCCATTCCCATTCCCAGCTGCCAGTCTTATGTATCAATTCCTGATGGATGATATTAAGGCAATGTTTATTTAAACTGAATATAAAAATGCCATTTTTCCTCATCTACGATCCATCTGCGAGCTGTTTTACTGTTTTTTTTAGCTCAAATAGCTTCAACTTTTATTTTGCGCTGTAAATATTATAAATTTTTGCTCTTAACACAAATGAGCTATTAGTTGGTGCCAACATTGTATAACATTGCTAGTACGTTTTGGGAAATCTCTTATGCTCACCAGGAGTGTATTTTCTTGTTTAAAAATACAGTAAAAATGTAAAATATTATTAAAATTTAAAACAGCTGTTTGCCGTATACATACATTTTAAAATGTAATATATTCATATGAAGGCAAAGCTGAATTTTAATCGTCATTACTCCAGTATTCAGTATCACAAGATCCTTCAGATTATTCTAATATACTGATGCTCAAGAAACATTTCGTATTATTATAATTATTAAGTGTTGAAAACAGCTAAGCTGATTCATATTTTTGTGTAAACCATGCAACAGTTTTTACTCGTTAAATAACATTTAATAATGACTTTGGTCCTCATTGAATATCTATTTACAGCATTTTTCCTCTTACAGTGTCACTTCAGGTTGAATTCAATACGTTTTCTCATAAAAATCTGACACCTGCAGTATTGCGTCTTACACACGGCCTGCATTTCTGCATTCAAATACAGCTCGCTGGAGTTCGGCGGAATTAAATAGAAGGCGGAATTTATGCATTTCCAACATTCAGGCTCGTTGCCAGTTATCCATAAAGTATTATGCAAATTAGCGCCAATGTGATCCGTGGACTACCAATAGGATTGCAGACAGCGACGCCCATGTGATCTGCCTCCCGATACAGTTGGATTTAATCCGTGCCAGTGCAAACACGGGGACTACAGTCTGGTTTCTATGCGAGGTGTCTGGTGTTTTGAAAAGCCCTTTTCCGCGATTCTTCTCGGGTCTATCTCTCGGTTGTGTCAGCGGCGCGCGGAGGCTGATGTACGATCCCGGTCTCTTTCCTAATCTCCTCGTAGTGCAGGCCCAGCACGTGGAGTAATGTAGAAATGCTGATATACTCCTCTGGCCGAACAACGAAGGCGAATTCCTTCATTACCTCAGGTTTGCTCCGCAGCCCCTACCCTCCAACCCCCCTCAACCTGACCTGGTAATTCCCTAATGGAAACTAGTCGAACGCTGCAGATAGCATCACTCTGCTGGGCTGCGATAACAAACGACTCACTCTCCTTTAGGAGGCACAACTACATCAGAGAGAGAGAGCCTTGCAGGATGTTACATATTAATGTTAGCCAGCACTCCGTACCGATAAGCAGCAAGGATATACACAAGTATAAACACACAGACATATTTCTGAATAGCATGGGCTTCAAACATCTTTGGCATTGTATTCAGGACAAAAAAAAACATTGGATTGTCTCTTTTTTATTTTTTTGATGAAGCAGACAGGGATTGAATTGTTGCGTTTGTCAGTGTTCTGCTTTGTTTCCTATAGTACTTCGAATTTAGCTTTGTGTTAGCAATATTGATTTTATGTTTATATGCTTTGTATTATGGACACAAAAAATTGGACACGAAGCCACATTTCTAGTTTCAGCTTGATTCGTTCTTTCCTCTTTGAAAAGGAAAAATGCTTCGGCTGTTTGCAAATTGACCCGCTGAAAATGGGAGAAATTTAACTATTTATTTTTGCTGGGGAAAAAAACGTGTGGGTCATTAAAAATGTGGATAGAAAATAGAGTTTAAGAATGGGGGGACGGTGGTTTACAATTATTTAAAAAAACGGCCATTTTTGGCATATGATTCAACGAAGATTGCATAAAAAAAAGCAGAATGCACCAAGAGCTACAACGATCTCTGTGTAAAAATAAAATAGTACTGTTGTCATCTTTCGTGTCATTTTTACCCTGTAATTTGGCTGCAAATCTCAAGATAAAATTGTCATTTTAACCTCCTCTACCAAATAGTGAATTACTCAGTAAATATTCATTCGTGTAAGATTCTGTCTTCCTCTGAGAAAAAAAAACAAAATAAATAAATGAAAAGGTTTGAATTTGGTTGATTTGTCACAAAAAGGCCTATACAAAAAAAAAAAAAAATCCATAAAATAGAAAAAATACATAACCGTAATGAATGAATGATAGAGTTGCAAGTAAACAGTAACAAATAGTATGCATTAACTGTTATTATCATTATGTAATATAAAAATAATATGCTTTTGATATACATAGATAAGTAATACAGTAACACCTTTAAAAAAAAACAGTGTTAGTTTGTTAAATAAATTGTACAACTGCAAATTAAAGAGTAACACATTTAGTTTTGTTTTGTTTTAAATGACTGGCTAAGCTTTTAAATGGATGGATAGATGCATAGATGGAAGGATGCAGTAAATGAATAGCCTAAATAAAGTAAGCAGGGTTTTTTTTGTCAAAACTAAGCAAGCATGATATCTTTTTTCTCTCTCTTTTCATGTAAGAGTTGATTTTAGCATAGTTTGTCTTGGACGTGGCCAAGATGGCTTTCAGGTGAAACGGCTTGTTTTAAAAGGCATTCGAACTCGTTGAGCAGGACGTATGTGTGTACAGGTGTGTGAAGGAACCCGGATGAGAGTGCGACAGACAGACAGATAGAGAGCTCCGAAGGAAACAGGAAATATTAGCTGCTGGCGTTCAGCCGTTCGTGTAGGTGAACCTCCATCTGTGCGTTAACGGCCCCAACAGTGAGAGGAACCTGAGATATTTTCATCATTTTAAAGGTCAGATAAAGGTCAGTATTGCTGAAAGCTATTTCTGCCATTATTATCAGATGATGTGCAAATCTCGACGCGGAGGGGAAAATAAATTCCTGATTGCCAATTAAATTCACACTCGCTCTCATCTTACTGAACTGACATCTTTTATTAGCGAGGCTGAGACCTGCTCTGACTTCCACTGAGGAGCTGGGTGTGTGCCAGAGCTTTTCAACAATTTCCACAAAGCAATTGCTGTTTCTTGCTGTCAATGAATTGATCACGGTAATGGCGCATTAGCAGAAAGGTGTGGATTAATCAGCGAGCCGGTAAGCAATTTCAGCTCGCTCTCGTCTCAAAAGTATGAGTACCATGAGATACATAGACCTCCCTTGAAGCTGTCTTGTTTTTCTTGTTCTATCGATTAACTGCATACAAAATAATCGCCCTTATAATGCACTTATTTTTCATGCGCTGAACTCGAAGATCTGCACAAAAGATTTATTTCAAGTATTGTTCACGAATCTGTCTAAATCTGTGTTGGTGAGCACTTCCCCTTTGCCGAGATGATCCATCCACCAATCGCAGCTTATCAAGATGCCGATTGGACATTGCACAGGCGGGGTCCGAAAACCAGTCAGTATCATTACGGTATCCCCGTGCATTAGGGTTGTCACGATCCCATAAAATCGTTGTCTCACGATACTATACAGGCAGAAGTATCCCATGCAGACTGTATTTAAAATATGAGTAATGCATAATGTTATACACAGAGTTATGAGATTCCTGTTTTAAATGCATAATTCTGAAGGCAGAAATATGTTGGAAAATAATTAAATACACCTGGGAAACGTAAAAGCGCCAGCAGGTGGCAGCAAGTGTTCAAGATTGAATCACCGAGTCGAACAAATGGCTGAATCCTTCAGGAGTGGATCAAATGAGTAGTGATTCACCAAAGCAGATTCGGATTTCGGATTCGAAACAAAAACAGCTCGTGTCATATTGCTGAACTGTCAGGAAGCATGCGCTGCTGTCTAGGTGGAGAACGCTAGAGAGGCATTTCAAGCTTCATCTGTTGTTAGTATATGTGGGATATTCCACGAGAAAGAGTCCTGAGAGTAATCTTGTTCATTCCTCCTTTTTTTCTCCCTGGGAGATAAAAGTTCACGTTCCACATTCTGATTTAATTATACATGGGAGTTTATGAGACTGCTTTTGAAATTTTCGTCTCGTTCTCTCTGAAGCTGAGTCATGATAGTATTCTCTATTGAGACCTAACCTGATATACATGTAGGGAGACTGGGGCAAGTCGTCACGTTTGAGTACTGGCAGATTTTAACTGAAAGTTTTT
>NC_056722.1:1667392-1684892 GCF_018831695.1 Puntigrus tetrazona | reverse complement strand
AAAAAGATAGCATGATTCAGCAGTTTGAATCGGACGCGTTCAGTCACAACTGATTCTCTCGCTGAACTCAAAAAGTCAAAAAAGATTCACAAAATAACACAAATTATACATATTATACGAGGTGGCTAATTCGTACGACCTCACACTATTTTATTAGATTTACGTGACGTTAAGTTTAGGGGCGGGGTTAAGTGTAGTACATTGTACAAATTCGCCACCTTGTAAAATTTACGAGTGTGTTTGCTATGAATATTGATCCTTGTTTTGATGAAAATGCATATAAATGATAAATAGAACAGCAAATAAAAACAAAAACTAGCGATATAATAGCTTACTCAAAGTTGGACTGTGCATGTTAAAGGGACATTTTCACTGGCATATGATACGAAATTAGTTGGCGTGCATATGATATGCAGTTTTCGCTTACATGTGATCGCGTAAGTTTTTGTTTTTATACACACTTTCATGAGATCGGGTCCCAGACGAAGGTTTATTACCACAATGAGATAAAGAAACAAAAAAAGGTAATTGCTTTGTTTTTAATTTTAATTGTTTTAAATCTCAAATATCTGACATTCTGGGTTTGTTTCTCGTAAGTTTTACTTTTTGTTTTAAAATCGCAAGATACAAACTCGAAAATCCGAAATATAGACACTGAATTAGAAGATATAAATGTAGAATTGTGACAAAACACAAAACATTTTCTAATCTCTGGTTGCTATATGACCAAAAATCAATGCATTGACAATGCGTATGTAAATGAATAATGTTATGAATACATATTTATAATAATGAGTATTTTATTAAATCAAAAATCCATAAATTCATTAACAACATACAGAAATATTATTTTAAAACTCTACCAAAATTGCAATCAGGTTCGCATGATCATAAAATGGTGAGAACCATCTAAATAATTTAATTGGCCCGTATTTGATTTGAGAGCTTGACAGACGGGGATATTTTTAACGAATAATGAATTATTATATTTCAACCTGTCATGAAAAGTTGTTGTATGACTTCAGAAGACTAGGAATATAAAAGCAAAGTCTTTTTTCTCCCCCAAATTCATTAGAGTTTAATATCCCCCCTAGTGAAAGATGTACTGCAGATATTTACTTTATTCATGAGATGATCTGATGTGAAGGCTTTGAATGAATTATAGGGCTGAAGTTCTGTTGGTGTGTGTGTGTGTGTGTGTGTGTGTGTCCGTAGCATGTGTTTGCCCCGGGTGAAGAGCTGCTCTCTCCTCTGGCGCGTGGAGGTTGTTCTGTCGGTGAGCTGCTTCCGCTTGTTCTCCTTCGGTTTGTGAACGTGCTGAAGTGAACCGCAGAGCAGATCTCAGTGCCGCGTCCGTTCACACATATGTTGGGTTCACGTGTGCCAGCGTGTGCCTCCGGACCTCCGTCTCCATGCGTGTTTCACAAAGATGCATTCTTGAAAGAATATGCACTTGCTCCGTGCTTTTGTCTTTGATATAATTATAACATTTAAAACGACTTCCTCTAAACGCCAAACAAATTGAATTTCGGTTAATTCACTGAAACCCATGACCTTTAGTCTGCACCATGAAACCTGTTCTTTTCATTTTACTTTAAGGCATTAAAAGTCGTTGCTCTAAGTTAACCATATGGACATTTGGGCACATGCCCAGGTGCACCACATCCGAGGACCATCTCGCGGGGTTGTATAAATGTTTTCGTAACAGGAAATGTGGCGCTTTGGCCAAAGTTAATCAAATAACATTGTTTCTTAAAAGTAAAAGAAAGTTTGAATGATTTAAAATAAGTCTTTTTGCTCACCAAGGCTGCATATATTTGATCGGAAATGCAGTAAGCTAGTAATATTATGAAATATCATTACAATTTAAAATAACGGTTTCAATTTGCCTGTATTTTAAAATGTAATTTATTCATGTAAGGGTTAAAGGGTTCATTTTCAGCATCATGAACAGCATAAATCCTTTCAGAAACCATTATCAAGAAAACCTCTTTTTATTATCAACATTATGTTAAAACAGTTGTGCTGCTTAATATTTCTGTGGAAACATGGATACATTATTGGATGAATGGAAGCTTTTGCAACATTATAAATGTCTTTAACGACACTCTTGATCAATGCATCACTGCTGACCGAAAGTATTCATTTTATTTGCTAATAATAGTGTTTTAGTGTTACCTAGCCTATAACAAACATATAGTGCCATATTAATATATTTGTATGCCAAGTTATGCCGAGTTATGAGGTAATACTTAATATGTGAAAATAACCATCTTACTGAACTTTGGGAATAGGGTTAAAGGGATACACATTAATTCACTCACCTTCTTTCTGAAGGACGTTGGTAACCAAACAGTTGACGGTAGCCATTGACTCCCATAGTATTTTTTTCAATAATATGGAAGTCAATAGTTATCGTCAACTGGTTTCCAGCGTTCTTCAAAATATACTTTGTTCAATGAAAAAAAAACATGGCAACATGAGCACGAGTAAATAATGACAGAAGTTTGGATTGAATTTCAACATTGTATTATGTTTATGGTACGTTTTCTTTTTTCCCACAAAATTGACACTTATGCATTTGCCATACGCTTTTATCCGAGCATCCGCCACTGCATTCAATAAACGCATTTAACATTTTTGATCAGTTCTTGCGTTCCTTGATCTCCCTGATCTTTTTAGCTGCGAGCGCTGTATACGCTACTGTTTGATCAACAGGAAAGCTCCAAATTACAGCAAAGCTGAAATGTAGTTTCAGATCAAACAATAACTGCCGGAATCCTGCTAAGAAAAGCCCGAACTGGAGAATAATAAGTTCTTTGAAGAACTTTAAAAGGTTCTCTTATGACATCAGGCTATAAAACCCTTTTTGTTTCTAATTTAAACCTAGGGTTTTGTTAGTGTTGATAAAGTACGTAGAGAGCAGCGTGCAGTCCGTGGCTCTAGTTTCTGAAGACCTCATTCTGTGCTGAAGATGATGAGCTGCAGTGATGGATGAGGAGCCTCAGGGCAGCAGAAATTCTTGATCGGTACCGCGAGCCAGAGCGTGTGTTCCCTGGATGCGATGTTGAGGACGCTGTACTGCTTAGTTGACTACAAAGAATCTCACGCCTGCAGCTACAGTCAGACTTGGGTTGCTAATGACATCTCCAGAGAGACGCACCTGTAGGAGACAGTTAGCAGGACCCCGGGATAAAAAACGTCTGCTTACGAATGTCTACAGCACACCCGTGAGTTAAAGCCCATCTTACATGCTCAAGGTTTCGGCAGGCCCAGACTAATCATAGTTTATGACATGTTTTTGACGTGCTGGGAATTGAGATGCTGCGCTTATGAATTCATACGCGTGCATAAAATGTGCTCAAATTTGGACAGTAGAGACATGCTCCTGTCATAGTCAAAAGACTGCTGAATAATCAGTGAGGTTTAGGCTTGAAACCTGAAAAAGAAAAGACAGTGACGTTCAAAATTTGATCAAATTTATAGATTCTATATATATATATATATATATATATATATATATATATATATTTTTTTTTTTTTTTTTTTTTTTTTTTTTTTTATTTTATTTATTTATTTATTTATTTTTTTACACCCATAATAAGAATACAAATAAAATAAGAATACAAACAAATGTCGTATTGTCGTATTGATTTCGAACAATCAAATTCAAATAGAAAATATAATAATAATGTAATAATATTTCACCGTGTGAGTCCTTTTGCTGTAACTTTGTATCAGATAAATGCAGCACTGGTCAGCTTGAGAGATTTATTTCTGTTTAAAAAAAAATACTACGCACTTTTCAATAGAAGTTTATATTCTGTATTTTGTATTATTTTTTATTAAATATATCTTTCAGATAATATAAGGGATTACTAGCAGTGTGAGTACTGACGTTTTGTTTTTGCAGTTTTGTAACCGTAGATGAAAGATGCTCGGAGAATCCATCATTGGTTTAATTTACAGAACAGGTTCATCGCTAAGACGCTAGTTCAGTTGAACTTCAGGGTTAAAGGAGCCGAATCGGTTCTCCAGATGCCACTGAGTGCAGGAATCGGATGAAAAAATCCATGTTAACGGCATTACAGTGAGAGAAATCCAGCACTTAGTCATCCTTCGTGACGTTGAGATACACATGAATGGCCTGAAAACGTACTAAAAATAATCACCATGGCAAGAGAGCAACTATAAAGGCCAGACACATGGAGCCAGGAGAGGTCAATATCTGCCTTGCATCTTTTTATTTCTACTTTAACCATTTTCTCTGCATCCCTTCTCCTTTGTATAAAGGTTTCCGACTTAGTTTGGTCTGCGACCCACTTGCAATCCACACCTCTAGCCTTATTCTGATTGGATGAGACTTGTTTAAAACCATTTTAACAGTAATACTGTGAGTAATTAATTCTATATAAATAATAATGCATGATTACACCAGGGTTGTCAGGTCTGCGTAACAAAAATAAAAAACAACAACTTTACTCAACAATTTGGTACCGTAACGTCACTGTAGCGCCATTTTGATAAATATCTTTTTTTTTTCCTTTTCTTATGTGTATTCATGCTTTGATTTGAATGCAAACAGTCCATTCTTGTGTTGCGACTGAAACAGAAGATCATACGCATTTTGCTTCCAGCGATACTAAAATGGCGGTAAAGTGACGTTATGGAGCAGAACTGTCATTATTTTTTTGTTTGTTTTTTTTCATACAAAAAGTATTGTCATCACTTCATTGTATTACCGATGAACCACTGATAGCAGATAGACTATTTTGGCAATGTCTTTCCTACTTTTCTGGACTTGTGACAGTGTTATTTACTTGGCAGACAATGGTATAGTCACAAGCCAGAAGTTTTCATCCAAAATATCCAACCTGGTGTCATGGCATACTTTTTAGCGAGACACGAAATGCGTACCAACAAGTACAGATCACTGCTGTATCACATATCACTATTTATTTTTCTGACTACTTTTACTTTTACTCCTTACATTTTTACACAAATATCTTTCTATTTCTTACATTTTCAAACCAGGCTTGATACTTGAGTTTTGGTGGATCACCATTCAATGACAAATCTATAATAAATCATAAATCGGTTAAGCTGATGATACACTGGGCAACTTTTTGACCAATGTTGCTGGGCAATTGTGGGAAGTGTTGACATCAATGGGCAACCAGGTGAGACACAGGGCCCACGAATGATCTAAAATATCCAAATAGTAACCTGTTATCCATTTTATGCGGAAAGTGGCCAAAAAGTTTGCTCAAAAAAAGCTGCTCGGCAATATTGCTCAAAAAGTTTCCCAGTGTATCCTCTGCCTAAGTCTTGACTGGCAGAGCGATCCGGCTAAAATCTGTGTTTTTATTGGTTTCTGCCAAAGTAATCAATGCAAGACACTCAAGATTGGAGTGGTTCAGAGAGGAAAAACTACTGACGTGTCCACGACTTCAAGTGCATGTCAGTTTCATCTGTTAATAGGCTGTAGATTTGTGTTTTTTTTTAGTTAGTAATTAACAGCTTAGCAACTCTTAGCTATAGAAGCCAAATGATTATTAATAGTCTACTGTAAGCTAAACTAAACTACTGTAATTAATCAAAATACTGTATTAAAAAGGACATAATTATTATTAACGATTTAGCAGACACATGTTATAAAATATTATTTTATAATATGTTTAGTGGGAAAAAAAATGTTAACCATGGTAACAAAAAATAAACCAAGGTTTTGGCACTAACCATGTAATGTGTGGAAAAACTATGGTTGTAAAAAAAAAAAAAAAACTTTAAGAAACCATGGTTAATTTTGGTAAGAGAAAAATATTAGGCCTACTTGTGATTATGCAGTTACATTTACAGTATTAAAATTGTTCTTTAAAGGTACTATCATGACGTAACTGTTGTTGTACTAATTTTGACATTCAGGCAAAGTATAGTTGCATTGTATCTACAGCATTAGAAGAACAAAAACACATTGTCATAATGTGATACTTTAAATTGAACTGATATATAGTTATTGCAAACAGAATTCAGTGAGGTGGTTGTTTTGCAACAAGGTGAAGACAGTTCTGTTCATAACAGCAGATGGCTGATGGGAAAAGTGAAAATTACTGAAAAAAGTAAACACACAGAGTGTGTTGAGAGATGTAATGAAATGTGAAGAGCTTGAAATGAAAATGGAATGGAGGTGTAGTTCAATAGAGAGCATTTAATTATTTATTGAAAAAGATTTTAAACCTTTTTTTTTAATACACAAATCTTTGAGTTTTGTTATTTGAATATTAATATGCTGGGATATTTATCATCGCACTTATCCAGCTTCATATCTGTTGGTTTTCGAAGACAGTGGGTTTGTTCTGTAGCTCACGGAGTACAGAGATGTATTTGAGAGGCGTTTGAGAGCTCTGGTTCAAATCCTGTGTAAATACGGTTTGAAAAAACTGTTCGAATCTGTGTAAAAGGAAGTTGAAATGGCACGGTTTCGCATTTGTTACATTATCGGGTAGGTTTAGGGTTTCGGTATCTGGTGTAGGGCATATTTCCAACACGATAGAGCATTAACTTTTCCCAACAGTCCAGGATATTTCAATTCTGAACCGCCGCGGTACACGTAAAAAGGTGCCAGGGTTCACGTACTGAACCTGTGTTTTAGCGCCTATCAGTGGGCGTTTCTCTTTGAAACTGCGGCGAAACGGACGCATAAAAACAGCGATATTTTCATGAGACCTGGTTGAAAATATCCTAGAGGATGAACGAAGTATGGAGTGACCCATTAATACTGAATCTTGTTGTGTTTCAATGAAGAGACAGATAAACGGTGTCTTCATGCTAGTAGGAATGTCTGCGTACAAGGAACGAGAGACAGAAAGAGGACAAAAGATGTGTAATTGTCTCATGTAGAGCAGATCTCATGCTATCTGAAGTCTATCTGCAGCGGGAGACGCTTAGCTCCGTCAGTCTTCCAGACGTCTATCTGTCTTCACCACTCATTGACCTTGTGAGCGATCGCAATGCATCCTAAATGATTGAGTGCGTCTGCGTGCGTGCGTTTGTTTGCGCGCTCATTATAAGCGGAACGAGGTGACTGCCGAACAAACAGCATCCTCATCTGATGTCCCGTCGGTCGTGATTTGTGGCCCGCTGGTTCGCTCTGAAGTCTGCTATCGGACGGTCACGGCGTTATACATAATCGGGAGGGAAATGGGGTAAATATCACCTCTGTTTGTGGCATTGCTGAATTCTGAGCGCGATTGCGTTGTTCCAGCTTTGATTACACAAGGTCGCTCAGACCTGCTTCACAAACATTAAATTACAACAGGGATGAAAATGTAATTGAAATCCAGCTCTGCTGTTGTTCAAGGATTGGTATCTCATTCATATGCAGGATATTAATCCCTAATGCACTCTCCCGCGTTGTTGTGCGGGTTGTATATGCTATGCATACACACACGTACATAAAATTGAATTTGTCAGGGTGGTAAACACGCAAGGTTCCTGTTATTATTTAGGTGAATCTGTCACAAACGTCCAAAACACATCCGTATTTAACCCTCAAAATATTTATTTTTATTTTATATATTCTACCATTCCATTTTTGACAGAAGTGTCTTATGCGCACATTTATATTAAATCAAAAACAGTGTTTAAATAAAACTAATATTGTGAAATATCATTATAATATACAATAACACTTCCCTTTTTTATTTCTGTAAGGGAAGCTGCATTTTCAGAATAATTCGCATGATCTTTAAAAATCAAATCAAGATGATACTCAAGAAAGATTTCTTTAAAAGTTTAAGCAGTGTCTTCATATTTAATCATGAGATATTTTTGATTTAAAGAAATTATTTCTATTGCAGTCATTTTATTAACATAATGCCAAAAAACCTGTCATATTCGGGAAAATTCCTACTGCTTGATGTATGTTGTATTTTTTCCTCCTGTGCCCATATTTGGTTTTGTTCCTGTTCTCGTTATTCTCGTTAATCAGTTTAGTTCATCTACAATAATCTAAATCAGTTAATGTTTATAGGATTATAATTCCTAACGATCTAAACGTTCAATGGCTTATTTTTGTAAAAAAACGATATTTTTCAGGACTCCTTGTTGAACGAAAGCTTTAAAAGAATAACTTATGTTTAAAATAGAAATGAGTTGTAGCATTAATTTCACTTTAGCATGAATAGCTAATATTTTTAGCGATGTTTTTCAGGGCTCTCGAAGGCAAAGTTTAAAATAACAACTTTTCTGTTTTGATTTTCCAGAGAACTGTGACCTGGACTTGTTTTCTTGATATTTACCCGTGTGCGGATTTGTCTTTCAGAGAAAGCAGCAGACAGGCCCGCACTTGAGGATTTGCTATTCTCGGCTTTGATTTAAAGCTTGGAATTTCCTCGCGCATGAATCCTAATTTGTAATCAAAGAATTAGAGCTGTTTGTCCTAACAGTGCGCTCAGATAATCCATTTCACTTTGCCCACGCCGAAGCTCTGGCCCAGTGTGTAATGAGCATATTTTGGCACATGAACCCCTTCTACGCTTCTCTCTTGGGTTTTATTCTGGACAGCGATGTCTACAGAATTACCCAAATTAAACACAACCAACTGACAGGTTTCATATGCCTATGCTCACAGATGCCAACCTGATATGAAGACGAGCGCTCTGTTCCAAAACTTAGTGAGCTGCCTATATAGACAGCATTTTAAGGCATGAGGAATAACAAAATACCTCAAGACACCACTCTTTTAGCAATTCTGTATTTGATGGATATTAATGTATATTGATTACCTTTACCGGCATTACAGTCATTTAAAAGCTGCACATGCAAATAAAGAGTTGCTCAGTCATTGACAAATGATATTTGCAAGATTTTTGTTACAGTGAATTGCTGGTAAATATCCACTTCATCCAGCACTGTTTTTGTTTGTCTTACAACACAACTTGTAATCTAAACACCCTTAAACAGATTTGTAATGTTTTTAAAAATGTCTCACAACTCACAAAGCATGCATTTATTTGATCTATTTGTATTATTCAAAATAGCGGTTTCTTATCTATCCTATTTGAATATATTTAATTTATTGCTAAGGTTTCAAAGAATATATACATATAAACACACACATATATATACATATATACATGTACACACACACACACACACACACACATATATATATATATATATATATATATATATATATATATATATATATATATATATATATATATATAAAATTTGCATAAATATGCATCAATATAAATTTGTGTATATATCGATATAAAAATCTATATAATATATACATATATTGATGGACAAAATTAAGTTAAGTTTGTGTTTTTAACTTTTTTGATCAATTTCTCATAAAACAGCGTAGAAGTTAATGTTGTTTTAAAGTTAATATCAAAGTAATGGATTTTTTTAAGTATTTTCAAACTTTTTATAATAGAAGACATTTACATTTATGGACAGCGTTAAAGTATTGTCTAACATTCATCCATTCCTTAAATTTGCATCAAGTCTTAAATAGTTTTCAATATACGTTCTTAAAATCCGCAGAATCCCTGTTTTTGGCAAATCTACCACTATTCCTGATTCTGAACAGCTGACAGAAGACACCCATGACATGCTAAAATATTATCAGAGACGTTGGTTTTTCTGGGGCTCGCGCTCCAGTAAAAGGCTCTAGCGTGCGTGTTTGTGCTTTGCATTATCCCGCGGCCTGCAAACATTGTCCCCGTGCCACGCCATGCAATAAAAAGAACACAACAGAATTCCTAAGTGTTGGGTTTGCTGAAAACAAACATGCCGAGTTTGTACACAGAGGCCGCTTTTAGACGCGAGGCCTTTCATTTCTATTAAAATGAATCGGCTTGAGCCCTCTGTTTGTTTTGATGCTGTGCTTTTCTTTCCCCCTCGTCTGAGGCTGGCCGCGTTTTTCTCAGAGCCGGAAAATCCGTGGGTAAATATCAGTGCGCGTGTGTATGAGTGTGCGTGAAATAAAGAAAGGTGAGGTTTTCATTCCCAGCGCTCCATTCGGAAACTAGATAATAAAATGTGTTTGTGCCAGATACAATGTGGCTGTTATCTTGCGACGGCAGGGCTTGAAATCGTACAGAACATGCTCATTAATTGATAATAATATCTGTAAGAGAAGAAAAGGAGTAAGATAGGCGACAACCGGCATTATTATGACACAATCGGTGGCATGCATTCAGACATATCTCAACACAACTGACGATTATGCATAAGCCTCACAGGGCGCCCTGAGGCGGAGAGCGTTTCAGCATTTATTTGTGACCACCTTTGTATATTCAGATGGCTCCTTCAAATGCTGTGGAAATCATAGTCAGCCCGGGCTTTATTTATTCTCGTCGTCATCGTCAGAAATGAAGATAATCTCCTATCAAGATGTCTTTCTGCTTCCTGGTTTTTAACTAGCGCGTGCTCATGTTCAGCAGGGAAAACAATGTTAATTGCTAATAAAATAATGCCACTCATTATAATTGCACGTAGATACGGTGACAAAACAAACGGGCCTTTAAATGGGAGGTGAAATCCCAAAATTCATGCATGGAAACTAAACGGATGAACTGCTTTATTCATAGAGTTTCTATAGTCATCCACAGAATCTGTATGAATTAAACAGATGATATCGTGGACCTGAAAACCATGAAAACTTTTTTTTTTTTTTAATTACTGCTGGGTGTTCAAGGCCTATATTTCTTATACTTGAAGTCCAGCTTCAGTTTGTAGCATTTCACTTTAGTTTTTACTTTTAGATGAAACCGCAGCGAGGAGGTGCAGATGTCAATCCAGTTTAAAAACAGCCATTAAAATTCTATGCAGCTGATGTCAAACACACTTCAAAGTGCCCTTTAATGCAAACATGAATCACAGATCTGACTGGCTCGACGGGGGAAGGATGTACGCTTTAAATCAGTATGATTTAATGATAACAGAATGAATATTAATGCAATTCAAAACTTCTAGATTTCTCCCCGGTTCTCAAATCCTCACATCTTCAACATCCTCATCCTCACAGTCTCATCTTCATCTTTCAATCCAGTCTCGCAGGAGTCTGCAAAGCCTCAATTATCCTCAGATATCCTCAGATATTATTATGTATTTGAACGACGCCGTCAGTTGTTTGAAGAGGACAGAAGCAGGAAGGAAAGCAAAAGGCTAAGATATTTTTTCATTACACTACTGAATGAATATATAAGTTTGTGTCGTTATTCTGCGCGCAACAGCGGCAGATGAATTTTCGGGAATTGAATCGCGCTGAATTGAGTGCGATGAATAAGTTTCAAACAAGCAAAGCGAGATGTCAAGGTCTGGTCAGGGACAAAAAGCAACGTTATTTCATCACTTCTACCAAACTTCCTCGTTCTGAAATGTATACTATTTAGTGCAGTCAAATAATAAATCATGATTAATCCATAAAAAGCATTATTTTTACATAAAATATGTACGTGTGCTGTGTATATTTATTATTATTAACTGTAAAAAACGTTTATTAAGCCCTTTGGGTTCATAGAACATTGAATTCATGGAAATTAATAGGTTAACTGTATGGTATTTAATCAATAAGATTAGTATTTATGTCACAATACCATCATGTTGTATTTAACGCACTTACATTATTTTACATTAAATGGGTTTTGTTAGACTTCAGCAGTATTTCGATTGATTAAAAATATTAGCTGCGTTATTTCTGCATTCAAGGCTATATTTATTTAATCAAAAATGAACCAAAATAAATGTAGTAATAATATAGTAATTTTTATATAGTAATATGAAAGTTGATTACCGTTTATCTATTTAAATATATTTTAATGTAATTTAATTCCAATTTCTAATGTCACGTGATTCTTTAGAAAGCTGATTTGCAGCTTATTTATATTATTAGTTATTATTTCACATTACTAGCTTACATTATTAGTTATTTATATTATTAGTTATTATTTTACACTATTTTTCAATTATATTATTATTTTTAACAGTCTATACAGTTAACAACTTAATATTCTTGTGAAAATATATATTTTTCAGGACACTTTGTTGAACGGAAAGCTCAGAAGAACATCTATTTGAAATGAATGCAATCCATCCCTCCAACATCCAGATGTATCTCTTTACTTAACTCACCCCAAACTTTTCAAAAGTTATATACGGGAAGTTAAATATCATCTCGTCCTCGACGGGAACCTCCACAAGTGACGAGAAGACACGAGCGAACTTGCATCCTAAACGCAGAGGTTTAATGGAGATGTCAGCCGGGCCGCTGAGCACACAAACCCTGCGAGACCTTTTAAAAGGATCTGCTCTTTACACTCAAACACACAACATCTTAGTTTCCATGAAGTGACAACACCTGACCTTTATCTGCACCGACTCGCGCACCGACCAGAAGTGTATTAAACAAACCGATCGTGATGGTGCTGGTCTTTCGTCGCTGCGCCGGCTGTAATGACTCTCGCCCTGTAAGTGCTGCTGAGCGATTCCCGTCGGACTCCTACTAATTATAAACAAAACCGTTTTTAAAGTGCGGGAAGTTCACGGGGCGTCGACGGCCATCAGAGCCGCATCAGCAGCGTTTACACCCGCGGTTTTGGCGTGAAGCTGCCATGAAAGCTCTTTGATCTCCGGCCGATGCCTGAAGGAAATACAAAAGATGTTCCATTTAAAAGGAGAAAAGTCACGGGGAGGAGGAAGGATATAGGAGAAGCCGGAGGGAAACAAGACCGGGGATGTTTACTGCAAATATATAATGCCAAACGAGAGATTCGTCCAACCTCCAGCTTCCCCTGGCTCTCAACAGCGGGAAGGAGTCAAAGAGAGTAATGTGTGATTTGCCTCGGGTTTCTGGTGCAATCTCAAGTAGGGGCGACCCAGAGTTCCTCAAATCCCATTGCAGTCCTGTCACCGCGGTGGCCCTGAGCAAAACACTTATCCCGTGCTTGATCCGGGAGTCTTTACCTGCGGTTAGAGCAGCGATTCGGAGGCCAAGAAGGGAAAATCGCCAATTAGCGCCCTTATTAGGGACTTTTGAAAACGAGCTCTCGCGCGGCGTGTAACAACCTGCAAAGCTTTAAAACTCTTGAGTGCGCCCTTGATAAAGTTACTCTCAGTCGAAAGTAATCATTGAAACGAGTCCCGAGCCGTTTCATGCTGACGTCGAAATGAAACTTGTTGGCGTTTTCGCGTCGGTCCGAATGAAAATGCGAATTCATTCGTCGCCGCTAGGTGGCGCTTTTGGAGCATTGAAAGCTCACAAACACCGCTTTGAATGAATCGTTTAGAAATATCGATCATTAAATGAATCGTTTGGATGTCATTGAAGAAATAAGGAAAAAAATAAATGCGTATTATAAGAAAATGAATGTTTTGACCTTGCGTGCATGTCTTCCTGTTGTTTGGGACTCACAAAACCAAAATATGAACCTTTTATATCCATAATAAGGGATGCTTTAAGAGTATAATTGTTTGGGTTAGACAACACTGAGATTCAGTGAAGAAAAAAAGAGACTTTTGGATTGATCTGGAAGTATCAATGTTTGGTATGGAAATAAATTCATACAAAGTGAAAATTGGCTATATTAGCCGACAGTTGAGCTGTTTTTTATTTTAATATGCAAAAATGCATGCAAAAACATAAGAAATGTGCAAACCAACAAAGATCAGAGCAGTTTGTTTACATTAAAAAAAACAACAAAGCTAAATATGACATTTATTATAAAGTATTTATTTCATTCGATGTGTTTATTTGAATAATTTATAAGACATATGTATAACGCATTATAATGTGCATTGTAATATATCTTGTCATAAATAATTGTAACCATATTTAGTGCATAATGTTACAATGAATTGATAAATGTTATAATGTATTAACTGGGGTTACAATTATTCATGAGATGGTGCATTACAAGGCATAATTAATGCATTAAAACTATTTTATAATGCATAAGACTCAGACTTTAAGTTAAGTGTTGCCGTTTATGTTGGTTAGTTAGTAGTAGTTTATGTTGCTACATATAAAACAAATTGATATTAAATAGTAATTATTAATATTAAATTACTAATACTAAAATAAAAATAAATAAAAATATTTTAAAAAGTTTTTAAATGAATTAGATGACAAATAAGCTCAACCTAAAACTGAATATAAAAATAAAAGCTAATAAAAAAGAATTAAGAATACATTACATTTATTTCATAAAATGACCATAAAAAGCAAATACATTGTAATATTGTAAAATATCACCAAAGAAAATAAATATTTTATATCATTTTAAATTGAATATATTTACTTTTTAATCAATTTTGTTCTTTATTAAATGTTACGCTTTTTTGATTGAATGACTTTTATAAATAGGAACATTATTTCCAGTCGCATATGAAAATCTGAGCAACATCTGAGCAAAATGATAATAGATTGGAGAGTCTATTATTCTTACAGAGCGTTCGGGGACAAGACATGTCAAGTGAAATCACATCAAGACCTTCACCGTCATTTGAATAAAAAGAGGTTACACTGTAAAATGAAATTTCTATTCTCCATCCTTACTTTACATTATTGAAGCAGCGCCCGTCTGGAGTGTTAAACAAACTGACCCTTGACCTGATCTCACGGTGACATTATTATTATGAGCTCCTGCTGGATTTATACGCTTCATATCGGCCGAGAAAATGAATCCATATTCCTCTCCGTTCTCATCTCCCAGTTGTGCTGTCACATGTAATTCAGTCTCTAGATAGGAGGAATAACTCTTGATGGAGACTAAATCAGATCGTATTAACTAATAATTTCTTTGTGAAATTGTGTGTCAGACATCTGAAACGCTTTCAGGACTGAATTTTGATGCTCGTTTCCCACAAGCACTGATTCATAGTGATCTTAGAGCGCCACACGGTGGTCCATGTTGGAATTAAAGTTAAAAAAATCAAAATTGGCTGGTTTTATTTGACTCGGGTCATCCTGATCATCAACTTGGGCTTTGTTTACATGTATAATCTCTGAAGCAACATCTTATTTGTCCGTCTGATTGTGAATTTGACCTTAATACCAGGCTTGCTACATGAATTGGATTCGTATATATCGGTAAAGGGTAAAACCTCTCTCAATTTTCTGCGTAATCTCCCCGAGATTAACTTACTGAATGAAGACTGTAAAACCATTCCCACCATCTCTAATCCCTCTTATCTTCCAAAGCACCTTCCCGTTTCCCAGCAGGAGGAAGACCGCGTCTGAATTTCTGACAGGCTTCAGATCGGCCCGCTCTCAGCGCGCAGACCTGAATTAGATCAGCCAGAGTTTGGGTCCATGAGCGCACTGACCCCAGACCGGCTCAAATCAGGAAGAGACCAGACCCCAGTGTGTTACGGTTCGTACGGAAAGCCCAAATCACAGACCAAACTCATTCATGCGGAACAGCGTTGCCTCTCTTTATCTTTTCCTTTTGGGTGAATCCTACAAAAGCATTTCTGAGTCACAGTTCACCTCCAAATCGAAAGAGAAAAAGTTTTTTGTTTGTTTTTTTACCTATTTTTGGACGCATCAGTATGGTGGGAGTGCTTTGATGTGTGTGTGTGTGTGTGTGTGTGTTTTGTTGTTGATATAATTCCCAATGTTGTTCCCAATTTTATATGTAATCTATATTACATTAAATGTTTATTTTTATTATTATTTTGTAAAATATGGGAACAGCAGGACAGGAGACGTACAAATACATTTACAAATAATATAAATATTGTTTGTTGGATTAAAAAAAGTATAATTAAATAAATAAATAAATAAATAAATAAATCTATACACTACTGGGGCTGGTCAATTTTTTTTTTTTTTAAGAAATCTCTAAACTCTTAAATGTATATGTACATATTTTCTAAATGTATGCGGTATGTTTGTATATTTTTATATACACAAATATACACAGCACACACACATATATTATGAAAACCCAAAACTTTTATTAATCGCGATTGACAGCACTAATCTTAAAATGTAATTTACTTAACTAAGGATTTTTATGAATGTGCTTTAAAAAATGAGACCTCCATTAATTATAGTCAGATATGAACATCTTATAATATAATTGGAACATGATGGCAAAGCTGAATTGATGATCCCCAGTTTATGCAACACACAAACACACACACACACACACACACACACACACACACACACAGAAATATATATTTCTCCCCATTCACTAGTACTCATTTTTACCTTTTCATTCTCCTGCAGTGTCTATCTCTCATGGCCTTTTCATAATCCTGTTCCAGCCTTGCTTTGATTTGTGTGTGTGTGTGTGTGTGTGTGTGTGTGTTTAAAGGTCACATGCTTCTGTCCATCTCAACCGAATAACTTTTAACTCCAATCTGCCGACAGTCCATTAAAGGTGCTCAGAGCCTTCCGTCCTCTCAAACAAAGGACCCAAATTCTCACTCCACAGTTTGATTTGATTTCAGCATAACCTATTCCTTCATGCCACCTCTCCCTTTTATCTTCAGTCGTTCTGCATGTGTTGCGGTGAGCCTGTCGTTCACTGTAGTGTGTTTCCATGTACCATCCATCAGACACACTCCATTAATCCAGGACTGTGTGCCATCAAGCTGGATACCAGCTCCACTGAACTGAGCAATAGGGAACAATACTGTCTTCATTATGACTTCTATTATTTGAAGGAAGCATCCCGGTTGGGTGGAAAAGAATGGAGGTTATCGAGAAAGACCCCTAAAGAGAAATAAAATGCTCTCTGCTGCCTTTTTCTCTCAGCAAATGGGATTCCATGCTTGATGCTTTCACTATTTTCAAGTGCTATTATTTGTTGGGATATTGTTGTGTGTGTGTGTGTGTGTGTGTGTGTGTGTGGTCCGATGACTGACTCGGCAAGCGATATGACACTCCATTAAATCAGTCAGACCCCAACGACTGTTTAAATGGCATTTCAGTGTTATAATGTGATTTTGTGCACTCTAGAACTCTCTGTCCCATTATGAGGCTATTATCGGCTATATATCATCACTTTATCCATTTACAACCATTAAGCTAATTTAAGTTGCCCTATAATGTCTCTAGTTCTCACAGATAAATAAACAATCGTAAAGAACTATTTTTAGAGAACATGTTATCGCTGTGAGTATGAATGTTAAGCATTACTGCGCTGCTTTTATTAGAGGAATAACATCCGAGTGAGAAAAAAGATTGCAGTCTGCAAAGGTGATACATCTCTGAAGTCTCTTGTTGATTCAGCACGTTTCTGCAGCATCTCACATTTCATTATTAAAATCTGCTGCAGTGTAGATTACATTTACATGTTTGATTTTAAAAGGGAAAATTCACCAAAAGGAATTAATTAATTAATTTAATTACAACTTATAATTGTACTTCATAAAAATGAAAAATAAATAAATTATATATATTTATTAATAGTTTTTCATTATTTAAATTTTTGTATTATTTTTACATTTATTAAATACATTTTTCCATGTATAT